>NW_022589760.1:8749267-9022718 GCF_004348235.1 Phoca vitulina
AAAAAAAAAAAAAAAAAAAAAAAAGAAGGGCATGTATTGCATGGAGCACTAGGTGTTATACGCAAACAATGAGTCATGGAACACTACATCAAAAACTAATGATGTAGTGTATGGTGACTAACATAACATAATAAAATTAAATTAAAAAAAGGAATACAGCTTTCTCTTTCCCCTAAGTGATTCTCACTTAACATTTTTAAACTTGACTCAAATCTTTGAAGAAAGAAACAGTTCAAACACTGAATATGAGAGTTCAGATAAAATTTGTACTGAAAAGATGCAGAGGAAATGTGACTTATATGGTATTTAATATACATAAAGCTCACTTTGAAATATCTCAATTAAAACTCACTTTCATACAGTGCTCATAGTTTTCTGCAATCAGCTGTGAAGTGGAGGATGAAAAGAGAGAGGGGAAGAAAAAGATCTTTGCCTCCCTTACAACTTAATCAGTTGCAACTTAAATAAAATAAATGCACTAAAAAGATAGGGCTTCCATAACCCTAATGCTACAGTAGATGGGAGGTTCCATAGCAAAACCTTCAAGATCCTTTTAGTTTCAGGAATGCAATGATTTTATATTCCTTGATGGATAAAGTGCTTTTAATAGCAAATCATTCAGGACTCTGAAATGTAGGTACAAAATATTCTAGGAATTCAAAATAAGTTAAAGTCTCTGCAACCTTTATTTGTCAGGCTAGGGAAGCTTAAAAAAAATGTAATATCCACTAATTGGGTTTTCTCCCTTGGACTGTTTTAAGTTTTATAAACCTAACACATAGAACTGAGAATTTACAGTAGGTTTATGAAACAGTAGAATGCATAGATTCGAGGTAGTACATATATGGACTAGTAGTGATCCTAGCCCCTTTGGCTAGTAGTAATTTATTTCCTGACACTGAAAAAAATGGTCATGCTTTGAATATTAATCACATATTATGTTCCTAAGAATTCATAATTACCTACATATTAACTTCAATTTTCTTTAGTTATGAAATTCATCTTAATTATAATGCTTCTCAGTGTCAATTCATACTATCTTAAAGGGGAATTTCTAATTCTGTAAGGAGGACAGAAAATATTGTCTCACCTAAGCTTGTCAGCCTCTTCACAAGACTACAAAGTTGAGAGCAACTAAGGCAAAATATCTCTGGCATGTGATGTGTGGAATCCTTCTTATTCACAAAAGCATTTTCCTGTGGTAGCTCAAATACTTTTTCAATTTCAACAAGTAGACAACAGATGACAGAGGACTATCATTATATGGAAGATCCTCCAATTTGCTGAAATGGCTACAAATCAAGAAAAAAGTTAATTTTTGTATAATTTTAGATTTTGGAAAAGGGGAAGTAAGGCATATAAAGTTTGTGTTTCCAATATGATCTTATGGATCTCTCTTGGATCACACAACAAAAGTCCACAATACTTTTAGACGTAGGATATGCTGGAAAGATATTTCCAGGCTTTACAATAGAAGAAGCTTTTAAAATTTTGAAAAGCCAGTCTACACTGTTGCAATCTTAATTCTAATTAAATCAGATCTGTTAAAACATTTAATGCATATTTACATAGAAATTACACCAATTTAGTGCTTATTTTTTTTTAAAGATCTTATTTATTTATTTGAGAAAGAGAATGAGAGAGAGAGAGCACATGAGAGGGGGGAGGGTCAGAGGGAGAAGCAGACTCCCTGCTGAGCAGGGAGCCCGATGCGGGACTCGATCTGGGGACTCCAGGATCATGACCTGAGCCGAAGGCAGTCACTTAACCAACTGAGCCACCCAAGCGCCCTTAGTGCTTATTTATATTATATTTGAGTTTTATGAGCACTGGGTGTTATATGCAACTAATGAATCATTGAACACTACATCAAAAACTAATGATGTACTATATGTTGGCTAATTGAACATAATAAAAAAAGAAAGAAAAAAATTATTGATTAAATGAAAATGTGATTAAATGATACTGATATAAATGTTCCTCTTTGGGGAATAATTACATTGTAAATGGCTGTAAGTTATACTTTTAATATAGGAAATGGAAATCCTATGCCTTACTACTTTATGATTATGACCATCTTAGAATGCCAGAGATGTGTTTCTCACATCCTTTTCTCTAACAAAACTTTCTAGAGCAGCTCTATCCAATGGAACTTTCTGTGATGACAGATATATTCTATATCTGAATGGTCCAATATGCTAGCCATATGTGGCTATTAGCTACTTGAAATGTGGCTACTGTATCTTAGAAAATGAATTCTTTATTTCATTTAATTTTAATTGATTTTAATTTAAAAAGCCACATGTAGCTAGTAGCTACCAAATTGGATAGCACAGTTCATAGGTACTTCATATTCTATATTTATTAAGGTACGCATGAATTTACTTAAGGAAAATGTGTTTTGTTAGGATACTCCATCTTCTTCCTTCCACCCATCCATCAATCCACCCATCCAGCTGATCTTTAACTTTTAAGCAGCCTAAGCTTGTAAAGCCCTATGTAAAGTTTATATAATAAAGACTTGTATAAGATAAAAAACATATTGAACAGACTAACTGACAAAGGAAAGAGCAAAGTACTATGGGAGTACCAAAAAATAAGACAGCTTTTGGATAATAGAATTAGGAAGAAGCTCAAGAAAGAAGTAGTTCTTTAAATGTTTTTAATAAATAGTGGCAAAGTGCAGGAACAAAGATTGTAGGGAAGAGTTTGCAAGATAGAAAAGCCTGAAGTGTAGACTGGAACATGGGGATAGGGAAGAGGCTTTTATGTCTTTTTGACTTTTTTGTCTGAGTGACTAAAAATGTTACCAAGAACAGATAGGTTAAAGTCAGGAAAATGAACAAGTTTTGTAAGAAAATGTTGAGGATAAATCAGAGAACGTATTTTAATCTAAGGTCTTCATAAAAGTTACTTAATTATAAAAAAGTTTTTTGCTATAAAAGTTCATTAAAAGTGAGTTAAAATTTTAGCCATCAGACTAAATTTATACGTTAATTGTACTACTAATAAAAAATGAATGTAATGGTCAGATATGTTTAAAGAGACCTCTAGTATAGGGTGATCATCAATCATCTATCTAAACTTCCATTTTGACCTCTATATTTAAAGACTAAAGATTTAGATGGCTACCATAAGGGTAGCTAAACACAAACATATGTGAATTTTCTCTTAATTCCCATATAGAATTCTTATTGAATAGTGCCAGATAACTTAAGATATATCAAATACTTGTCATGCCCAAGGAGATTGTCTTAAATTCCTGAGCAGGTATTGCATTCTGTATTAATCTAAAAGCAAAGATCAAAATATTTTGGGGAAGTAGACATTCTTATAATGTGATGTAGGTAGCAAATCGAATGCCATAAATATAGAACCTGAGTGATGGATTTACTGATGCTCAAATTCATCACATGTTCCTTTTGAATATAAATTTGTTAACGTATATTAAATTTGAATAAAGTTAACATTTATCTACGGAAATCATTGTTCTTTTTGTTTTGCCTCTCTGAATTAATGCTATTTTGACTAGAAAATACTTTTTGCTTTCTTTGTAAATAGAGAATTGATGATTTTCATAGTTTAATATGATTTTAAATAATAAGGTATTTAATATAAATACCCAATTAGTTTGAATGTATGTGGAAGTGTTGCAGATATTCAGGGTTGTATCTCTGCCTTTAATAAAGACCGGGCCTGTAACAGGCTAAAATTATTTTCATAGCTGAATTTTCATCTCTGGATTCATAGTGCTAACGTATATAGGTGCTATTTCTTTTGAGACAAATATGATTTCTAGGAATCTAATTAACATGAGTGTTCATATTTTTCATTAATAAGAAATTTGGAAGTTGAGAAATTGTAGCCCTTTATGCTTAATATTTTTTTGGAATTTGTCAGGTATACCTTATGACTTAAGGGCTATGCCTATATAGGTAATTTTCTTTCTACTAGAATGATACATAAGAATCAAGAGGTTGTGACTATACAGTTTGACAACACATGGATTCTTAACTCCTTTAATTCCTGCCCCATAATCAGAAATGTCTCTATTAGCTTGTCCAACTGATCATATGTTGGTGGCTGAATTAGAATACTACTTTTCTGATCTCTCTCTCTCTCTCTCACACACACACATCTGTAAAAAAAAAAAAAAAAAAAATGAGTAAATTCTACCCCCAATGTGAGGTTCAAACTCAAGACCCCAAGATCAAGAACCACATGCTCTAATGACTGAGCCAGCCAGGTGCCCCCAAACCATTTTTATTATTAAGAACATAAATGGCAAATGTCTGAGGACTAAATCATTTATCTCCTCAAATTACTCTTGGTTCTTGGTATTGCAACATGTCAATGTGCTTAATTTATTCCAAACAAAATGCTGAAGGTATAATTGTCTAAGAGAATAACTTTAATTAGTAATAGACATGATGGTGCATTTAGGATATGTGTATTTTAAAGATAGTTGCTCTGAAATGCAAGATGAGGTTGCTCTACACCATGGAAGCCAAAATATAGCTAACTACAATTGATCTCCTTCCAAAGAATCACTTTCTTTTTGATAACATTCTTACAGTAAAGCTGAGATGGCCAATATTTAATGCTTTGAGTTCTTCTATTTTAACCCTGCTAGCTGGATGACTTATTTTGTATAATTTGTATAATTACAAAGTGACACAAAAATTATTTTAAAGCCTGGGGTGCCTGGGTGGTACAGTCAGTTAAGCATCTGATTCTTGGTTTTGGCTCAGGTCATGATCTCAGGGTCCTGGGATCGAGCCCTGCATCAGGCTCCATGTTCAGTGTGAAGTCTGCTTTAGATTCCCTCTCTCTCCCTCTCCCTCTGCCCTTCCCAGTCATGTTCTCTCTCTCTCTCTCTCTCTAAAATAAACAAAATTTTTAAAAAATTATTTGAAAGCCTAATCACATTTATTATAGGAAAATTGGATATTGGGTAAAATACCAAATTTAAGGTACAGCATTACTATGATAAACTACCTGCTGAGAATCGAGACTAGAAATATTAACCTTAGTGTGCATTGTACAGAATAGCAAGAGATTATGCAAATTTCCAGGTGTAGAAAAAATAGAGACTGCTGTAGGATATTTGAAGGTTAATGGAAAGCAATATGCAACTTTCATAAGTTACTTTCTTCTGGTTAGCCAACATTTTCACCAGTTCACACAATGAAATTCCATGATTTTTGTCCATAAAGCTCTGAGAACTTACTAAAGAATTGCTTAGACTGTCAAAAATAATATTTTTGTGCTACTACTATTACCAGCACTGCTGACAATTTAAGAAGTGTAAAATTTTCACTATTTAGCAAATGGTAGACTTTATAATAACCTCACTATCAATATGTGTTTGAAAATAATCTAGGAAATTGGATAGTTCTCCACTCAGGCTATTTGAACACGTGCTTCTAAGATTATCTACACCTTATTAAATTCCTGCAAGTCATAATCCTATTAAAATATAAAGGAAATAAATCCATGTTTCTGCAAATTACTATGGTGACAAATACCTTGAGACATCCAGCATTTAGATTCATCTTAATACAACTTCAATCAATTATTAAAATAATAGTAGTTACCATTTTATTGAATTCTTATTTTATGTCAAACACTGCACTAAGTATATTTAATACAACAGCCCTATAATATATGTACTGTTATTGTCACTTCCATTTACACATGAGGACATGAGGCTCTAAGAGTTTAAGTAATTTGCCCAAGGTCTCAAAGCTATTAAAGCATGCAGTTAGAATTTTGAAAGCAGGTTTATCTGGATTCCAAACTTAAGCTCTTAACTACTACACAGACTTTATATAAGACAAAATATGTTTATGTGCTCACTTAAAGTAAAACAAAACCTAGCAATGTCTTGGAATTAAAACCTAGATCAAGATTATTATCAAGGGGATCACCCAGTAAAGAGTTGATGTGTATGAAAATGTAACTTTACGAAAAATGGGGAAGGTATTTGATGGCAAATCTGTTATTTTAACTTTTTCTTAGGAATAAAATTTTCTCAATTTTCTGATAATGGAATAAATAATTATATGGAGGTCTCATTCCGTATATTTTTATAGCCTGTATTAAAGTGCAAAGGGCATAAATATTCTATAGAAAGAAGTAAATACTATCTTTTGATTCAAATGCCTATCTTCTTATTAGAAAATGTCTTCTAATTCAATAAGTAATTCAATTGGAAAATAGATTTGCTTGATGCTACATCTCATTGAAACTGATGTTGCATAATTGGGTAATTTGCACTAAGGACATTTAATGGAACTGGAACTATGTTTCATTTTCAGGAACTCATGTGAAAATTAGATCAGAAGTACCTACTTTACAAATCTCACTTTCTCCTGAAATATGCATTCTTCATAAAGATTTCCCCAACATTAATTTTTACTTAAGCTTATGCAAATCTTGACAAATCTGCATGTGTGAGGAGTATATTCAGGAAATATCTCTACGAATAACATTATAATTTGGAAGTTATTAACAATAAAACTATGTTATCTCCCTTTCAGGAAATCTTCTGGTCTAAGCCCTTTGATTATTAAGTTGAACCATATGAAATTGCTGATACTAAACAAATTTTGACTAGAAAAATAGCTATTTCATATGGTCCTGCTTTATATGTTCTACCTAGGTATTTAGTCAGACTTTCCACTAATATTCATTTCTCTACATAAATTACTATATCAATAAGAAAAAAAATTAACTCCAAATATCTGGGGAATTTGCAAACTGGGTGTGCAGAAGAACTTATTTCATGCAGGTAGACATTATTAAATAAATGGAAATTATCAAAAGTCATGGGAGTCTTAATAATGTAACTTTGATGTGAAATGAGCAGCAGGATGCTTAAAAAAGTAAAGAGAAAGTACTTATTTGAGAGTTGTTAAAGGCACAGCAGCCAATATAAAAGGTATGGCAGTGAAAAGCAGGAAATAAAGGTGATCAAAATAGATGAGTTTTTGTCAACAGAATTAACTGAATCTTAACTATGTGCAGTACACTGTACTAACATAGGTAACTGTAAAGAAAGAACAACAAAAGCAATATAAAGACAAGCTGAAAGAAAATAAAGAAAATCACTATATTTAATCTGAGGTAGAATACAGACTGTCAATAACAAATGGGATAGACATGCTATTTCCACCTCTTCTCATTTATGCATGTATAACATTTGCATGTGTATGATTGTCCTTTAATCATTACAACAATATAAAGGACATGAAGAGTATCTGCCCCCACTTGAATGAAGACCAGTTCCCTCAGTTAAATATTTTCTCTAGTAACCACTTCTTCAAGAAAGCACAAGTTAATGTGTCAGTGTTTTCAGATTAGTCAGAATATTACTGTTTCATTTAAATAGAATTCTTTTACATATTTTGACTTCCCAGAATATTGCATCTGCTAAACAACTTTCATTTATATTGTGGTCTAAGCATAACTGTAAGTCATATGTAACACCTGGAGAACTGATAACAACTGCCATTTTTATCACAGTCTGAAGTTGATACTTAAAGAGTCTATGATGAATCTATTTACATAATGAACATATTTTCTCTAAACAAATGATTGATATTTAATGTTATATATTATGTTAATATCATATATAATTTTAGCCTTATTCAATGTTTTTAATTCAATGTTTTTAATTATTTATTTATTTTATTTTTTAAAGATTTTATTTATTTGTCAGAGAGAGAGAGAGCACAAGTAGGGGGAGCTTCAGGCAGAGGGAGAAGTAGGCAGAGGGGGAAGCAGACTCCCCCCATGAGCAAGGAGACTGATGAAGGGCTCTATCCCCGGACCCTGGGATCATGACCTGAGCCAAAGGCAGATGCTTAAAACTGAGCCACCTAGGCATCCCCATTTCTAGTTTTTAAATATGTATTTTTTTCTATATGAATTTACTTTGTAGATAAAGTTTTAAAGTATTTATGTCACCCCAAAGAAAAGTAAAATGTGATTTTCACTAATGAAAGGAAAGCATATTTATTTCACTCTGTACAATCATGCTTGGCTAATTCCTTCCCTTTGAAAATAATCAAGATAAATCTACCATTTCTATGGAAATGTTTTAAATCTGTTTATATTGAAGAAATTGCTGTTATTCTGGTACAATATGCAGCCCATCTTACCTTTTCTTAATAATTTAAAAATAAAGAAACCATCATTGCAATCCAAGAGCCTCTTTTATAGTGACTAACATAAAATAAATGTTTCTCTTTAAAACCCTATAAGTGAATTGTGTAAGACTGATGAATCACAGACCTGTACCTCTGAAACAAATAATACATTATATGTTAAAAAAAAAAAAAAGATAGTAGGAAGGGAAAAATGAAGGGGGGGAAATTGGAGGGGGAGACGAACCATGAGAGACTATGGACTTTGAGAAACAAACTGACGGTTCTAGAGGGGAGAGGGTGGGGGCATGGGTTAGTCTGGTGATGGGTATTAAAGAGGGCACGTACTGCATGGAGCACTGAGTGTTATATGCAAACAATGAATCATGGAACAGTACATCAAAAACTAATGATGTAATGTATGGTGATTAACATAACATAATAAAATAAAATTTAAAAAAACCCTAGAAGTATTATCTGTTTTAAATTCTGAGTTGAATAACCATCCTACTTATTAAAATCACTTTAATTGAAGCCCAGAAAAGATAATTAACTTTTAAAAAAAGAATATCTGTTTTTTTAAATAAAAACTTTTTAAATTTAAACTAAATATTTATAAAAGTTAAATATATGCTCTCACATGATTTCAATTGAATAATCAGCTGAATGTTTTTATGATAAGATTAGTTTGGTTTCGGTTTTGCATTTTTCAAGAGTCGGTGAAAGCAGAAAGGGTCTTACATTTTATTTTAAGTTTCTATTTATTTATTTTAGTGTGGTGAGTAGGAGGAGGGGCAGGAAGGGGGTAGAGGGGCAGGGGGAGGGGGAGGGAGAGGGACAAGCAGATTCCTCACTGAGCTGAGATCATGACCCGAGCTGAAATCAAGAGTCAGATGCTCAACCAACTGAGCCATACAGCCGCCCCTGGTTTTAGATTTTTTTAAAAAGCTATTGCTCACTCATGTGCAAGATGAAAAACAAATGAGTACAGAAACACAATGTCACACAGAGAATCATTTTAATTACAACAAAATTATATATCTCCTATCACCTTTATACAAAATGTTAGTCAAAAAAATCTATATTTATATGTTTGTTTTATCAGGCAACATTTAGATATATAAATCAAAGCCTGGGCATATACTCTTTTACTGTGCATCTCCAAGACAACCAAAAGGAAGAAGGAGTCAAATTCATAGTATAGGGCAAATATTTGCCATAAAGAGACCAAGAATATATTCCTAATTGTACATTTTGCTTTTATTTTTAGAAAAAAAAAAGAGATACTTTAAAAACAGAATAATAAAAGGGATTTTTAAGCATTCTTCTTTTTTTTTGGTATAATGCCATATGTGTAACTGAAATAGAAAACAGAGTGACTTGTAGTAAAATATTTAATCTTTCAACAATTCAGTTTTTGAAGAAAGAAGGGTGAAAATTCAATGAAAGAAAGAAAAAATACAGTAGAAAGAAAGGATAAGGAATGGGAAGTGGAAAAGTGTTGGACAAAAACCCTAAGGAAATACCAGTTCAATCTCCCTGCTGTGTGAATTTGGCAACTTTCTCTGACCTGGAATGTGGTGGTACCTCTTACTAAGGGGTCAATGTGCTGCTAGTGTTGGGGGCAATAAAAGATAATTGGAATTGCTTATACATGAAAATTTAAAAGATCTAGTTTGTTTTTCCATGATTTGTGTATATGATAATTTCAAGTTTTTATTTAGGAACATGTGTCTAATAATTATACTGCCATTTGTCTAAGCAGGAGTATGTCGGCGTATGTATCCACATATGCCTCTCCATAAATACTAAGGTCTAATATATGAATGATACACATATATCATACTTCTACAAATACACTTACAATAATCTTTAAAAAAATATACAATTTAGTTATGTACCATTTCGCTTGGTTTTATAATGTTATGTGCAACATCTAATTTTAAAAACATATTTATGAAAAAAATAACTTGTTTATGAACATATCACTGTTCAGCATTTTTGATCACTTATGAATATAAGTTTATAATATTTAAAATATTTAAAGCTTCATATATTTTAATTCTATTCTTCTGAGCAATATCTTTTTCATGTCTGATGATTTATCTGAATAGTGCCTCAGAAAAAAATTTTCAATGGCCATTATTATTATTTTACAACCAGGAAACTATTTCGGTAGTTATGCAGAGATTCATAGTAAATCATAAGTATTTGACTCCTCATAACACATAGTCTCTTAGTGACTATTTTACACTCACTCTTGTCAGCCTAGAGCAAGAAATGGAATAGAAATGGGAGTCACTTACTCAACAGAATTATCTGTTTTTATGATTACTTAACTGAAGGACAGTAGAAATTTAAGATGCAGATAGGCCTTGTTTTTATTTTTTTTTATTTTTTTATTTTATTATGTTATGTTAATCACCATACATTACATCATTAGTTTTTGATGTAGTGTTCCATGATTCATTGTTTGCGTATAACACCCAGTGCTCCATTAAAAAGGGCACTTATTGGGGCGCCTGGGTGGCTCAGTTGGTTAAGCGACTGCCTTCGGCTCAGGTCATGATCCTGGAGTCCCGGGATCGAGTCCCACATCAGGCTCCCTGCTCAGCAGGGAGTCTGCTTCTCCCTCTGACCCTCCTCCCTCTCATGCTCTCTGTCTCTCATTGTCTCTCTCGCAAATAAATAAAATCTTAAAAAAAAAAAAAGGGGGCACTTATTGAATGAAAGGAAAGCAGATAGGGCGCCTGGGTGGCTCAGTCATTAAGCATCTGCCTTCGGCTCAGGTCATGATCCCAGGGTCCTGGGATCGAGTCCCACATCGGGCTCCCTGCTCGGCGGGAAGCCTGCTTCTCCTTCTCCCACTCCCCCTGCTTGTGTTCCTGCTCTCACTGCGTCTCTCTCTGTCAAATAAATAAATAAAATCTTTAAAAAAAAAAAAAAGAAAGGAAAGCAGATAGGCCTTTTTAAAATCAATCAGAAGATATAATAAGTTGTGTCTTAGAGGTCATGAATTTAGTTCAACCCTCTATTCAACTCTGTGGAATCTTCTAAAATTTCTATTTTAAATTCCCATGGATGCAAGATTTTTTTCAAAAGAAAATAATTCAGGACAAAATTACAAATATGGAGCAAGTCATAAATAAGCTAATCAAAGTCTCTGGGAAAGAGTAGTGTTTGATTTAGTATTAATTGGATATATGTGATAAGGAAAATATAATGTTTGGCTTAAATATTTATTTTTAAAAATGTTTTGACTATATAAATAATTACGATTTATTATACAATTTCAGATATTATATATTTAGTAAAAAAAAGAAATAATACATGTCTGAGTAAAACACATAGCAACATAACTGAATTCTTACAGCACCATTGCTATCTGCTGGTAATATATCCTAATATCAGGAAGACAGCCTAAGTTCTATAAAATATGTTCTTTTCTATGAATACTAGAATTCTCCAGTAACAAAGTGCCATTGTATATTAGCAAAAGAAATACAATTTTTAAGCATTATTAAAGATAAATTTAGGGGCGCCTGGGTGGCTCAGATGGTTAAGCGTCTGCCTTCGGCTCAGGTCATGATCCCAGGGTCCTGGGATCAAGTCCCACATCGGGCTCCCTGCTCCTTGGGAGCCTGCTTCTCCCTCTGCCTCTCTCTCTCTCTGTCTCTCATGAATGAATAAATAAAATCTTTAAAAAAAAAAAAAGATAAATTTATATTTGTCCACATCTAATTTGAAGACCATTATGTACCATAAATGTTAAAAGATGGGTGTGTGCGTGCACTTATATTTTAGAAAAGTGGTTATATTTTTTCAAGATTTTAAGATATCACTATAATTTTAAAAAGATGCATACCATTTACCTACTAGAATGGGAGTCTACTTGGGCAAAATTCTATCATGCTAAGCTTCCTTGTTTGTACTTATCAAGCAGTGGCATCTATGTTCATCTATGTTCTATATTTGTGCTGTATTTGCATGATTGTTGAATAGTAATAATTTTAATTATTAAAAATAATCCAAGAGAAAATAGTTTAATTTTTCACTGATCCTTGATCAATATCCTTGACTCACAGTTTTCTATCCTGGCTAATAAACCCTAAAGACATGATGAAAGAATAAGGAATTACCATACTTTATTTTTTTGAAGTAGAAATACAAACAGTAATTTGGACAATAGGAATAATGTCCACATAAAAATAAAACCAAAGGTTAATTTGAAAATAAAAAAATCAGTTAAAATAATTGATTGATTCAAGTACATGTGATACTATGCAGGTGGATTGTAACTAAATTCAATTCCTCCCTTTGTAGTGAAGAGAATGTTAATGATTTAGTTGTTTAATGCTGTGAGACATTTTATCCCTCTAGTATTTATCCCAGCATTATATATCAGGATTTCTAAACAGAGGCTAGAATTGAGAACTATTATTTTAAATAGGGACTGTCCAAGCAAATCCATTAAAAATCAAAATTGTTACATGCCTCTAGACAAAACCTATCAAATTTCTAATACAAATGAAATAATAATGCAACAATCTTTGATCAGAAAGATCATAAGCCATCTATAACTTTAATTTGCTTAAACTGATTATATAATGTACAAAAAGATGGCATTATCAAAGGAGAAAGTCTAGGTTTTAAATTAGACCTGCCAAGTGTATGTGTTCACATTTTCCTGGCTGTAACTGAATTATTAATGACTGATGATTTTATATGTTGACTATTTCTCCTACAATTAAGATATCTACAAGTAGGGCGCCTGGGTGGCTCAGTTGGTTAAACGACTGCCTTTGGCTCAGGTCATGATCCTGGAGTCCCGGGATCGAGTTCCACATCGGGCTCCCTGCTCAGCAGGGAGTTTGCTTCTCCCTCTGACCCTCCTCCCTCTCATGCTCTCTGTCTCTCATTCTCTCTCTCGCAAATAAATAAAATCTTTAAAAAAAAAAGATATCTACAAGTAAAAAACAAACAAAAAAACCTTAATATGTAGTTTAACTGATGTGTTTTTTTGTTTCATCAAGGAACGGTATTCTATAGCTTTAATACAGTTACTGTGATTAAATGTGCATTTTTATTTTTATTTTATATTTTATATACTTTATAATTATATTTTAACCATTATCTTTGGTTAAATAATTGACTCTGGAGTTTTTCAACTAAAAGAAAGTTTTTTCTAGAAAAAGAGCTAAGAAAAGGTTATTGACAATTTTATCACCTTTTAGTCATTTAACAGATTCCAACTTTAACTGTTATCAGTAGCTTCTGAATAGAGAAGATTCTATGTTGATTTTTTCACCACATAGCTAACATTTTAAAATTTATCTGTATAATAGTTCCAAAATAGTAATGTTATAAAAAATATATATACAGAAAAACAACACTTAGGAATTTTCTCTAGAAATCAAGTTAAAGACATTTAAATTATTTCTTAAAAAGATTTAAGAATTTATGCAATGCAGAAGGAATATATGGCTCTGGTAAAAAAAGGAAAGAATTGTAGGCCAATAACTATGGAAGACAAAATGCTGTCCGTTCATAATGAAAACTCCTTAAATTAAATAAAAAAGATATAATCTGAAGTAAAATAAATTTTCATTCAAACAAATACAACCAGAGCAAAATATAACTGATGTCATTGGCTTTTAGACTATTTCCTTGCATTTAACTAAAAGTTCTTAATTTATATTTTGAAAAACAGCATGACATTTGAAGGTGTGTTTTCTAAGCAGAAATTTGCAACTCTATTCTATTAATCTATAAAAAGCCTAATGTGTTAGGCATTTTTAGCAGGAGAGAAAACTCCTCTAAAATAAACATGGAAATATTTAATTTTCTGTAAGTAAGCAAAACAATTTCATAAATTGGATCATTTATAGTGTTTATGAAATATTAAAACTTTAATGTATTTTTGAGTCCTAAGTTACAGAGGCAAGCTATTAAAGTTAAAATGACTGTAAAACTGTTCTTAGAGTATTTCTTCAAAGCAAAATTATTGGGAGGGAGGAGTTAAGATGGCAAAGTAGTAGGGGAACCCTGGGCTTCCCTCCTCCCCTGAACACAGCTAGGTCAACATCAATGCATTTTAAACAACTAGGAAATCAATATGACGATTAAGAAAACAATCTGCACAATTAGAGGGAGAGAACATGGCAGATGTGAGGTTCTGAGACATGAATTGGGAGAGAGAAAAGCCGTGCTGTGGAAGGGTGGGAGACTTTTCATGGAACTAAGTTAAAAATAGATGGAGGCGGTGGGAGAGAGAGTGCCATGTAGAGTTCCAGCAAGGTGCCAAGGTGTGGTGATCCCCTGGGTCACACAGGAAGAGAATATTCCCCTTCCTGGAGTGCATTTGGAACAAGGTATTTTGCCTCTCCAAGGACAGAAGACCCACCAGGTGGTATTGAGCCGATGGTCAACAGCAGGGTACAGAGGCATGCACAGAGGGCAGAAATCTGGTCCCAGCTTTTTGTTGTGTTTCAACATAGACTCTGGGCACTCGTGCAGGTGTGCAACTTATTTTCTGGGACAGAAAGGTGTCACAGCTCACAGGTCTGTGAGGCTCTCTCCCAGGGAAGAGAGTGGGTCTGCATGCTGCTGGGTACTTTAAGATTTGTGGGTTGTTTTTTTTTTCTTTTTAAATTTAAATTCAATTAGCCAACATAAAGTACATCTTTAGTTTCAGATGTAGAGTTCAATAATTCATCAGTTGCATATAAAACACAGTGTTCATCACATCACGTGACCTCCTTAATATCCATCACACATTTACCTCATCCCCCCACTCACCTCACCTCCCGCAACCCTCAGTTTGTTTCACAGTTAAGAGTCCCTCAAGGTTTGTCTACCTCTCTGATTTTTTTCCTTTTTTTCCCCTTCTCTTCCCCTATGATCCTCTGTGCTGTTTCTTATATCCCACATGTGAGTGAAACAAATAAATGTCTTTCTCTGATTGACTTATTTTGCTCAGCATAATACCCTCCAGTTCCATCCACATTGATATAAATGGTAAGTATTCATCCCTTCTGATGGCTGAGTAATATTCCATTGTATATATGTACCACATCTTCTTTATCCATTCATCTGTTGAAGGACATCTGGGCTCTTTCCATAGTTTGGCTATTGTGGACATTGCTGCTATAAACATTGGGGTGCATGTGCCTCTTCGGATCATCACATTTGTATCTTTGGGGTGAATACCAAGTAGTGCAATTGCTGGGTCATAAGGTAGCTCTATTATTAACTTCTTGAAGAAATTCCACACTGTTTTCCAGATTGGCTGTACCAGCTTGCATTACCACCAAAGTGTAAGAAGGATCCCCTTTCTCCACATTCTCACCAAAATTTGTACTTTCCTAACTTGTTAATTTCAGCCATTCTGACTGCTGTGAAGTGGTATCTCATTGTGGTTTTGATTTGTATTTCCCTGATGCCAAGCAATGTGGAGCATTTTTTCATGTGTCTGCTCCCTATTTGTGTCTTCTTTGGAAAAAAATGTCTGTACATGTTCTCTGTCCATTGATTATTTGTTTTATGGGTGTTGAGTTTGAAAAGTTCTTTATAGATCTTGGATACTACCCTTTATCTGAAGTGTCACTTGAAAATAATTTCTCCCATTCAGTAGGTTCCCCTTTAGTTTTTTTGACTCTTTCCTTTGCTGTACAGAAGTTTTTATGTTGATGGTGACTCAGTAGTTCATTTTTGCTTTTGTTTCCTGGAGCTTTGGAGACATATCTAGCAAGAAGTTGCAGCGGATGTGGTCAAAGAGGATGCTCCTGTGTTCTCCAAGATTTTGATGGATTCCTGTCTCACATTTAGGTCTTCCATCCATTTTAAGTTTATCTTTATGATGTAAGAAAATAGTCCAGTTTCATTCATTTGTTTGGTTGACTGTTTCCTTTGCTGTGCAGAAGCTTTTTATCTTGATGAAGTCCCAAAAGTTCATTTTTGCTTTTGTTTCCCTTGCCTTTGGAGATGTGTTTTGAAAGAAGTTACTGAAGTGTCATTTGAAAGAAGTTACTGTGGCTGATGTCGAAGAGATTACTGTTTATGTTCTTCTCTAGGATTTTGATGGATTCCTGTTTCACATTGAGGTCTTTCATCCACTTTGAGTTTATCTTTGTGAATGGTGTTAGAGAATGGTCGAGTTTCATTCTTCTGCATGTGGCTGTCCAATTTTCCCAGCATCATTTCCTGAAGAGACTGTCCTTTTTCCATTGGATATTCTTTCCTGCTTTGTCAAAGATTAGTTCCCATAGAGTTTATGGTCCATTTCTGGGTTCTCTATTCTGTTCCATTGATATATGTTTCCGTTTTTGTGCCAGTACCATACTGTTTTGATGATTACAGCTTTGTTATATAGCTTGAAATCTGGCATTGTAATGCCACCAGCTTTGGTTTTCTTTTTCAGCATTCCTCTGGCTATTTGGGGTCTTTCCTGGTTCCATAAATTTTAGGATTATTTGTTCCAGCTGTCTGAAAAATGTTGATGGTATTTTGATAGGGATTGCATTGAATGTGTAGATTTCTCTGGGAAGCATAGACATTTTAACAATATTTATTCTTCCAATCCATGAGCATGGAGCGTTTTTCCATTTCTTTGTGTCTTCCTAAATTTCTTTCATAAGTGTTCTATCATTTCTAGAGTACAGATCCTTTACCTCTTTGGTTAGGTATATTCCTAGGTATCTTATGGTTTTGGGGTGCAATTAAAATGGATCAATTCCTTAATTTTTCTTTCTTCAGTCACATTATTCATGTATAGAAATGCAACTCATTTCTGTGCATTGATTTTATATCCTGCCACATTGCTGAATTGCTATATGAGTTTTAGCAATTTTGTGGTGGAGTCTTTTGGGTTTTCTACATAGAGTATCATGTCATGTGCAAAGAGTGAGAGTTTGACTTCTTCTTTGCCAATTTGAATGTCTTTTATATATATTTGTTGTCTGATTCCTGAGGCTAGGACATCCAGTATGATGTTGAACAACAGTGCTGAGAGGGGGCATCCCTGTCATGTTCCTGACTTTAGGGGAAATGCTCTCAGTTTTTCCCCATTGAGAATGATATTCACTGTGGGCTTTTCATAGATGGTTTTTATGATATTGAGGTATGTTCCCTATTTGCCTATACTGTGAAGAGTTTTAATCAGGAAAGGATGCTGCATTTTGTCAAATGCTTTTTCTGCATCAATTGAGAGGATCATGTGGTTCTTGTCTTTTCTTTTATTAATGTGATCTATCACATTGATTGATTTGCAGGTGTTGAACCAACTTTGAAGCCCAGGAATAAATCCCACTTGGTCGTGGTGAATAATCTTTCTAATGTACTGTTGGATCCTATTGGCTAGTATCTTGTTGAGAATTTTGGCATCCATGTTCATCAGGGATATTGGTCTCTAATTCTCCTTCTTGGTGAGGTCTTTGGTTTTGAGAACAAGGTAATGCTGGCTTCATAGAATGGGCTTGGAAGTTTTCCTTCTATTTCTATTTTTTGAAATAGCTTCATAAGAATAGGTGTTAGTTCTTTAAATGTTTGATAGAATTCTCCTGGGAAGCCATCGGGCCCTGGATTCTTGTTTCCTGGGAGATTATTGATTAATGGTTCAATTTCCTTGCTGGTTATGGGTCTGTTGAGGTTTTCTATTTCTTCCTATTTCAGTTTTGGTAGTTTATAAGTTTCCAAGAATGCTTCTATTTCTTCCAGATTGCCTAATTTGTTGGCATATATTTGCTCATAATATGTTGTTAAAATTGTTTGTATTTCCTTGGTGTTGGTCGTGATCTCTCCTCTTTCATTCATAATTTTATTAATTTGGGTCCATTCTCTTTACTTTTTGATAAGTCTGGCTAAGGGTTTATAGATCTTCTTAATTCTTTCAAAGAATCAGCTTCTAGTTTCATTGATATATTCTATTGTTTTTGGTTTCTATTTCATGGGTTTCTGCTCTAGTCTTTATTATTTCTCATCTTGTGCTTGGTTTAGGCTTTCTTTGCTGTCCTTTCTCCAGGTCCTTTAGGTTTTAAGGTAAGCTTGTGTATTTGAGACTTTTCTAGTTTCTTGGGATCAGCTTGTATTGTTATGTACTTCCCTCTTAAGACTGCTTTTGTTGCATCCCAAAAGTTTTGAACAGTTTGCTTTCATGTTCATTTGTTTCCATGAAATTTTTAAATTCTTTAATTTTCTGGTCAACCGATTCATTCTTTAGTAGGATGCTCTTTATCCTCCAAGTATTTGAGTTCCTTCCAAATTTCCTCTTGTGATTAAGTTCAGGTTTCAAAGCACTGTGGTCTGAAAATATGCATGGAATAATCCCAATCTTTTGGTACTGATTGAGACTTGATTTGTGACCTGGTATGTGATCTATTCTGGAGAACGTCCCATGTGCACTTGAGAAGAATATGTATTCCATTGCTTTAGGATGGAATACTCTATGTATCTGTGAAGTCCATCTGGTCCAGTGTGTCATTCAAACTTCTTGATCTTCTACTTAGATGATCTGTCCATTACTATGAGTGGGGTGTTAAAGTACCCTATTATTCTTATATCATTATCAATTTTGTTATTAATTTTGTTATTAAATGGTTTATATAATTGGGTGCTTCCAACTTAGGAACATAAATATTAATTTATAATTGTTAGATCCTTTTTTTGGATAGACACTTTAAGTATGATATAGTGTCCTTCTTCATCCCTCACTACAGTCTTTGTTTTAAAATCAAATTTGTCTGATATAAGGATTGCTACTCCACCTTTCTTCTTTTTTTTTTTTTTTAAGATTTTATTTATTTATTTGACAGAGAGAGACATAGTGAGAGCAGGAACACAAGCAGGGGGAGTGGGAGAGGGAGAAGCAGGCTTCCCGCGGAGCAGGGAGCCCGATGTGGGACTCGATCCCAGGACCCCGGGATCATGACCTGAGCCGAAGGCAGACGCTTAACGACTGAGCCACCCAGGCGCCCTCCACCTTTCTTCTGATGTCTGTTAGCATGATAGATTGTTCTCCATGCCCTCGCTTTCAATCTGGAATTGTCTTTGGGTCTGAAATGAGTCTCTTGTAGACAACCTATCAATGTGTTTGGTTTTTTATCCAATCTGATACCCTGTGTCTTTTGATTGGAGCATTTAGCCCATTTATATTCAAATTAACTATTTAAACATACGAATTTAGTTCCATTCTATTACCTATAAAGCCACTGTTTCTGTATATCATCTCTTTTCCTTTCTGGTCTATGTTACTTTTGGGCTCTCTCTTCACTTAGAGGATCCCCTTTAATATTTCGTACAGGGCTGGTTTAGTGATCACAAATTCTTCTAGTTTCTGTTTGTCCTGGAAGCTCTTTATCTCTCCTTTGATCCTGATTGACAGCCTTGTTGGCTTAAGTATTCTTGGGTGAGTGTTTTTCTCATTTAGTACCCTGAATGTATCATGCCAGTCTGCTGCTAGTCTAATGTTGCTACCCTTGGAGGTTAAGGACCTCTTGTTCTGCACTGCTTTCAGGATTTTCTCTTTATGTCTGAAATTTGCAAGCTTCACTATGATATGTTGGAGCATTGATCTATTTTTAGTGATTTTGAGTGGTGTTCTCTCTACCTACTAGATGAATGCCTATTTCCTTCCCCAGAATAGGGAAGTCCTCAGCTATAATTCACTCAAATATACCTTTTGTGCCTATTTCTCTTTCCTCTTCCTCTTGGACTGCAATAATTCTGCTATTGCTTCATTTTATGGTATCTCTGATCTCTCAAATCCTCCCCTCATGGTCCAGTAATTGTTTAACTCTCTTTTGCTCAGTTTCTGTATTCTCCATACTTTTTCTTTGTATATTGCTTATTCTTTCTTCTGCCTCATTTATCCTAGCAGTGAGGCTCCACTGTTAATTGTGTATCAGCAATACCCTTTTTTATTTCAACCTGATTAGACCTTAGTTCTTTTATTTCTCTAGAAATGTTTTCTCTAGTGTCTTGCATGCTTTTTTCAAGTCCAACTAGTATCTTTATAATCATTTTTCTGAATTCTAGCTCTGACATTTTACCTTATCCATATTTATTGAGTCTTTGGCAGTGAGTACAGCCTCTTGTTCTTTATTCTGGGAATTTTTCCTTCTGGTCATTTTGTCCAAAGAAGAATTGATGAATGAGAGGAAAAAATAGAAATAAAAAATAAAAAAATAAAAGAAAAATAAAAGTATCAACCACAACCCCACCGAAATATACACTAGGTAATTCAGAAGTGATCTGAAACCAAAAAGAAAAAAAAGGGGATAACAGAGAGAATATAATCAAACAGGTAGATAGAACAGGGTGATACACTTGGTCCTGTGTGTATTTTGGTCTGTTTGTTAGAAGACACTTGATCCAAAATTGTAAAGAATTGTGTGTGTGTGTGTGTATAAATTGAATGCAGTGAAAGGAAGCCAAAAGTGAAGAATATATCTATAAAATGTAAATATGAAAATTTTAAAGGAGGCTTTAAAAAGAGTTGATAAAATAAGAAACTAGTTAAAAAAGAAAAAAGAAAAAGAAAATTTTAAACTGAAAGACTAAAAAATCATGAGAAAAACCTCAAATTATATACACTATTTTCCCCTAGTGCTGGAGTTTTTCAGTTCTCTGTGATAGGTAAACTTGATATTAGCCTGAGGTTCCTGCTGGTCTTCTGGGGAGGGTTCTGCTGTGTTGATTTTCAGGTGCCTTTGTCAGGGCAGAGTTTCACCACCCTAGGGCAGGGGCTGGGCTCAGTGTAAGCTGCTCTGTGTGGCTTTTGTTCCCTTAAGACTTTCTGCACTGCATAGGGTATGAAAATAAAAATGGTAAAATTGGTGGCGACCCCAACTTCCAGCCCTGGTGCTGAAAGATTTCAGTGTCCACTCTTCAATGAACCCTCAGGGAAAAGCAGTCAGTCACTTTTGTGTGCGTCAAACTCTTCAGACTCCTGCGGTGCACACCCATGCTTCTCCTCCCAGGAGAAGGAGGAGGGTTGCTGAGTTTCTGGAGCTTGCAGGATCCTTGCTCAGAGAGTGGTCCACTGATTGTGCCACAGTTCAAATTTTATGGCAGACCATGCTGAAAGCCCACTCTGGGGCTTGCTGATTGTAGCCAGGCTCCCTGCTCCAATGCTTGGGAACTCTGCCAACTCAGGCACCCCCTTTCTGTCTGTGACCCCAGGGATCCTTAGACCACATTGTCCCACCTAGGATTCTGCCATGCCTTGTCACCTGAGGACCTTTCAGTCAAGGACATCCCTCATGTGGGCAGACTTCTAAAAGTTCTGATTTTGCACTCCATGTCTATATCACTTTCCAGTAGCTGGCTTACAGAGGCTCGCTCCCCACTCTGATTATCTTCTGATATATCCTCTCAGATTCACTTCTCCGCACCTTCTACCTTGCAAAAAGTAGTCACTTTTCTATTTGTAGAATTCCAGCAATTCTTTTCTTAGTTCTTAGGTTGAATTCACAGGTGTTCAAAATTATTTGATATATATCTAGTGGAGTTGAAGTGACCAGCTGAAATGAGGCTCCCTACACTTCTGCCACCTTCCCTCCTTCCCCTAAGGTTTGTTGTTTTGAATCTCAGCTGCCAGTCAGAGATAAAATGCAGGATAACTGTAGCACTGGGTGTGCTGATGGCCAGGCACAGATGGGTTGAGGGCAGGGATCTCATGAAAGCCTGGGACATAGAAGAGAAGACTGGTCACTTTTCTGTGAGGGCCTCCTGAACAGCAGATGCCTTGAGTTCCCCTCCCCAGGGACAAGAGGGTGGGGTGACACAATTTTCCACTCTCCTCCCAAGGCCCACCAACAGAGTTAGACTTCAGAGAGAAACAGAGTGCCTCCACTAGAGGCTGGAGTCACTTACACCAAACCCTGCCCTCCAGCACTCCGGAAGGAACATCTTTATTAGGGCAGGTCTGACTTCAAACCAACATAGCAGGTCTCTCTCTCAGAGTACCAACACAGGCCCTCCACATACATCAAGGTTAGTGATCCAAAAGTACTCCAAAGTGTCAGTTCTAGTGGAAGTAGGACAGGATTCTTTTTCTTTTTTAAAAAAAAATATTATTTTTATTTTTTTAAATTTGTGCTTATTTTAATTTTAATATATTTTTATTTTATTTTCTATATTTTTAATTATTTCTTCTTCCTTTGGCATCAGGCTTATACTTTTTTGTTCATTTGTTCCCTTGTTTGTTTGTTTTTCTGATTTTCTGGATCAGGCTTTTTTTTTTCTCTTTCTTTTTTCCTTCTTTCTTTCTTCTTTGGAATCAGGCTTATACTTTTCTTGTTTGTTCATTTGCTTTCTTGTGCCTTTTTCTTTTCTTGGATTAGGTTTTTAAATTTTTTTTAATCAGCCTTATCTTAACAAACAAATCAAACCACACTTAATTAAAGGTCCAAACACTCCCTACTGCAAGCACAGAGGAATTCTGCAGAGGACTGACCTGTGGGAAAGAATAGCCAAAACACAACAGCAGACTGCACACAGCATACACCAGAAACACTTCCTAAAGGAGCCAGACCGTGGACAGTGTAGGACCTCTTCTTAATAAAGTATTAGTCTCAGGACCAGGAAACATAACAAGCTGTCATAACATGCAAAAGACAGAAACCTAGATATAATGATAAGATGGAGGAATTCTCCCCAAAAGAAAGATCAAGAAGAAATCACAGCAAGGGATTTGCTCAAAAAAGATAAAAGCAATATATTTGAACAAGAATTTAGAACAACAGTTATAAAAATACAAGCTGGGCTTGAAAAAAGCATAGAAGACACCAAAGAAACCCTTGCTGCAGAGATAAAAGAGTAAAAATTAGTCAGGCCAAAATAAAAAAAAAATGCTATAACTGAGATGTAAAATCAATGGATGTAATCACAATGAGAATGGAAGAAGCAGAGAATGAATAGGTGAAATAAAAGATAAAATTATAAAAAATAATTAAGCTGGAAAGAAGAGGGAAAGAAAACTATTAGATCATGAGTATAGACTTAGGGAACTTAGCAATTCTAGAAAGCACAATAATATCCATATCGCAGGAGTCCTAGAAGAAGAGCAGGAAAAAGGTGCAGAAGGTCAATTTGAACAAATTATAGCTAAGAACTTCCCTAATCTGGGGAGGAAACAGGCTTTCATGTCCAAGAGGCATAGAGAAATGCCCTCAAAATCAACAAAAACAGGTCAACAACAAGACATATTATAATGAAACTTGCAAAATACAAAGAAAAAGAGAGAATCTTGAGAGCAGTTAGGGACAAAAGATCCTTAACCTACAAGGGTAGACACATTAGATTAGCAGCAGACCTGTGCACAGAAACATAACAGGCCAGAAGAAAGTGGCATATATTCAACGTCCTGAATGGGAAAAACATACAGACAAGAATACTATATCCAGCAAGGCTGTCATTCAGAAGAGGAGAGTTAGAGTTTCCAAGACAATCAAAGAGTAAAGGAGTTTTTGAACACTAAATTAGCTAAGCAAGAAATATTAAAGGAGACTCTGAGCAGAGAGACCAAAAACAACAAAGACTAGAAAGGATGAGACAATCTATAGGAACAGCGACTTTACAGGTAACACAATGGCACTAAATTCATATCTTTCAATAATTACTCTGAATGAAGATGGACTCAATGTTCCAGTCAAAAGACATAGGGTATCAGAATGGATAAAAAATCAAGACCTATTGATATGTGCCTACAAGAGAGTCATTTTAAACCCAAAGACACCTCCAGATTGAAAATGAGGGGGTGGAGAGCCATTTATGCTAATGGACACAAAAAGAAAGGTGGAGTAGCAATACTTATATCACACAAACTAGATTTTAAACCAAAGACTGTAATAAGAGATGAAAAAGAGCACTATATCACAACAAAGGGGTCTATCCAACAAGAAGATCTAACAATTGTAAATATTTATGCCTCCAACTTGGGGTCAGCCACATATATAAAACAATTAATTATAAACTTAAAGAAGCTCATTGCTAATACAATAATAGTATGGGATTTCAACACCCCACTCACAGCAATAGATAGATCATCTAAGCAGTTCAACAAGGAAACAAAGGCTGTGAATGACACACTGGACCAGATGGACTTAACAGATATAATCAGAACATTTCATCCTAAAGCAGCAAATAGACATTCTCTTCAAGTGCACACAGAACATTCTCCAGAATAGATCACATAGTAGGTCACTAATCAGGCCTCAACTGGTACAAAAAGAATGAGATCATACCATGCATATTTTCAGATCACAATGCTATGAAATTTGAATTGAATAACAAGAAAAAAATTGGAAAGACCACAAATACATGGAGGTAAAAGATCATCCACCTAAAGAATGAATGGGTTAACCAGAAATTAAAGAAGAATTTAAAAAATACACAGATGCAAATGAAAATGAAAACACTACAGCACAAAACCTTTGGGAAGAAGCAAAGGCAGTCCTAAGAGGGAAGTATATAGCAATACAGGCCTTCCTCAAGAAGCAAGAAAAGTCTCAATCACACCCTAACCTTACACCTAAATGGAGCTAGAAAAGGAACAGCAAATAAAGGTTAAAGCCAGCAGAAAAAGGGAAATAATTAAGATCAGAGCAGAAATAAATGATCTAGAAATAAAAAAAAAACAGTGAAACAGATCGATGAAACTAGGAGCTGGTTCTTTGAAAAGATTAACAAAATAGATAAACCCCTAGCCAGACTTACAAAAAAAGAAAAGAGTAAGGACTCAAATAATTAAAATCATGAATGAGAGAGGAGATATCACAACCAACATTGCAGAAATACAAACAATTATAAGAGAATATTATGAGCAATTATATTCCAACAAATTGGGCAATTTGGAGGAAATGGATAAATTTCTAGAAACATATAAACTACCTTAACTGAAACAGGGAGAAACAGAAAAGCCAGACTTACAAAAAAAGAAACTGAGGAAGACACAAAGAAATGGAAAAACATTCCATGCTCATGGACTAGAAGAACAAATATTGTTAAATTGCCTATATTACCCACAGCAATCTACACATTCAATACAATCCCTATCAAAATAACACCAGTATTTTTCACAGAGCTAAAATCCTAAAATCTGGATGGAACCAGAAAAGACCCTGAATAGCCAAAGGAATGTTGAAAAAGAAAAGTAAAGTGGAAGGCCTCACAATCCCAGACTTCAAGCTGTATCAGAAAGCTGTAATCATCAAGAAAGTATGGTACTGGCACAAAAACAGACGTATAGAATAATGGAACAGAATAGAGAACCCAGAAATGGACCTACAATTATATGGTCAACGAGTCTTCAACATAACAGGAAAAAATATCCAATGGAAAAAAGACAATCTCTTCAACATATGGTGTTGGGCAAACTGGAGAAGAATGAAACTGGACCACTTTCTTACACCACACATAAAAATAAATTCAAAATGAATGAAAGAACTACATGTAAGACAGGAAACCATCAAAATCCTAGAAAAGAAAACAAGCAGTAATCTCTTTGACTTTGGCCACAGGAACTTCTTACTAGATAGGTCTCTGGAGTCAAGGGAAACAAAAGCAAAAATAAACTATTGGGACCTTGTGAAGATAAAAAGCCTCTGAAGTGTGAAAGAAACAATCAACAAAACTAAAAGGCAATTGATGGAATGGGAGAAGATATTTACAAATGACATATCAGAAAACGGGCTAGTATCCAGAATCTATAAAGAACACATCAAAATCAACACCCCCAAATTAAATAATCCAGTTAAGAAATGGGCAAAAGATATGCATAGACATTTATCAAAAGAAGACATATATGACTAACAGGCACATTGAAATACTCAACATCACTTACCATCAGGGAGATACAAATCAAAACCACAAAGAGATACCACCTCACACCAGTCAAAATGGCTAAAATTAACAACCCAGAAAACAACAGATATTGGTGAGGATATGGAGAAAGGGGAACACTTTTGCACAGTTGGTGGGAATGCAAACTGTATAGCCACACTGGAAAACAGTATGGAGGTTCCTCAAAAAGTTAAAAATAGAACTATCCTATGACCCAGCAATTGCACTACTAGGTATTTATCCAAAGGATACGAAAGTGCTGATTCGAAGGGGCACATATGCTCTAATGTTTATAGCAGCATTATCAATAGTAGTCGCCAAGTTATGGAAAGAGCCCAAATGTCCACTGACTGATGAATGGATAAAGAAAAAATGGTATACACACACACACACACACACACACACACACAATGGCATATTACTCAGCCTTCAAAAAGAGTGAAATCTTGCTATTTGCAATGATATGAATGGAACTAGTGTGCTAAGTGAAATAAGTCAGAGAAAGACAAATACCATATGATTTCACTCATATGTGGAACTTAAGAAACAAAACAGATGCACATAGGGGAAGGGAAGAAAAAAATAAAATAAGAGCAGAGAGGGAGGCAAACCATAAAAGACTCTTAACTATAGAGAACAAACTGAGAGTTACTGGAAGGGAGGTAAGTGGGAGAATGGGCTAAATGGGTGATGGACATTAAAGAGGGCACTTGTTGTGATATGCACTGGGTGTTATACGTAAGTAATGAATCACTAAATTCTACTCCCGGAACCAATTTTACACTCTATTTTAACTAACTTGAATTAAAAAAAAAAAAATCTTGGATTCAAGACACAAATCTATGTTGCAATATAACAGAGTATTATGTTGGAATTTCAGTAAAGTTTAAATTACAACATAAAAACCTCATGTAGAAGATGTATCTAGTTTTGAAGATAGTAAGTTACTTAAAATATGTAATTTTGCCTTATAAAATTTAGGTTTCACTAAAAAAAATTGGTTAATGAGTTAACAAATCTTTAATTTGTTCAAAAAGTCACCATTGGGGTGCCTGGGTGTCTGACTCGGTTAAGCGGCTGCCTTTGGCTCAGATCATGATCCCAGAGTCCTGGGATCGAGCCCTGTGTCGGGCTCCTTGCTCAGCAGGGGAGTCTGCTTCTCCCTCTGCCCCTGCTCGTGTTCTCTCTCTCTCTCTCTCACTCTCTTTCTCAAATAAATAAAATCTTTTTTAAAGAGTCACCATTTTTGCTACTTGCACTTTTTTTTTTGGTATTTAATATCTAAATTTATAACCAAAATTACCTGTAGCACTTTGGAACATTTCAGCCTATATGATCATTACACATCTAATTTTGTGTTATTTGCATAATCCCTTTTACTATGGTAAAAGACAGTATGGTGGAGTAAAAAGCATTCTGGTCAGAGACCTAAATTTTATTCCTTATTGTCATTAACTAGCTTTTGTGACCTTGACTGAACAAGTTACTTCAAAAGGAATGGAACCTTCTGGTAAACAACAAATCTTAAGTAGGTGTAATTGATCACAGTTCACACTTATACAGTATTTGTGTTTTATTAAGTTACTTCAGAAGAAGTGCAAATTATGTACAATCCCAAAAATATCCTGAAGGATGACCTTCTTAAGTTAAAAAAAAAAAGAAGGAAAGAAAGAAAGAAAGAAAGAAAGAAAGAAAGAAAGAAAGAAAGAAAGAAAGAAAGAAAGAAAAGAAAACGTGAATAAACTAGAGGTTCAAGGATACCATATAATGTCTATGAACAAGCATTTCACTCTTTTAGTGGCTCTTTCTCTATTTGGAGGCACTTATAAGAACAGAAGAGAAATCCTAACAGTAAATAAAGTGTATTTTTTTTTAAAAAGATTTTATTTATTTTTATTTGAGAGAGAGAGAATGAGAGAGAGCGAGTACATGAGAGGGGGGAGGGTCAGAGGGAGAAGCAGACTCCCCGCCGAGCAGGGAGCCCGATGCGGGACTCGATCCAGGGACTCCAGGATCATGACCTGAGCCGAAGGCAGTCGCTTAACCAACTGAGCCACCCAGGCGCCCAATAAAGTGTATTTTCATCAAAACATTACTAGTATGAGTAATCTCAGCATATTGCTAGTTATATCAAGCCTGAGTATCTCATCACAATTTGCATTTTTATAGAGAAATGTTAAACCTAACCTAGATTTCGTATCTAAGAAATACTTCCTTTTTCTTTCTTCCTTTATTAAAAATTTCAAACTGCATATTCCCAGGATAGTTATCTATTACCTTTGTCCCAATCTATATAGTATATTGAAAAGCTCATGGAATTTAAAGTTAGTGCTAACTAACATGATGACCTTAAGCAGGCCATTTAGCTAATTCTGGACAAGTTTGATTCTTCACTTGGAAAAGGAAAAATGGAAAAAAAAAGAAAGAGAAAGGGGATAAAATGTCTGCTCTATATAACACAGGTTTGTTTGGAGTGTTAGATTATTATACGTGAAGTTTTTTGCCAAGTACAAGTCCACAAACAAATATCAGTTTTATGTAAAACTGTGGTATTAAGGAAACTTTAAAATAGGGATAGTGTTTGTCTTTTATATTCAGTGGCACTTGGGCAGACTATGTGTCATCCTTTATACTTTTGTTTACTAATTATCTCATGAGATTCATTAAAGAACCTAAACAGCATTTGCCTCTCTGACAACCAAAGATATTTTTGTAATACCTTCTAATAATCTAGTTCTTCCAAGGGAAAACAAAGTGTGATCTCCCAGTGGGCAAAACTATTCACCCCCCCTTGGTTGGCTACTATTATAAAAATCTCTTATGGAAATGCTTGAATGTAATTCAGATAAAATGAGAAACCTGAAACCTCCCCAAGTTCTGGGTTTCAAGCATGGCCAGAACTTAGCCAGAGCAATACATTTTAGTTTATTATTTAATTTTCTATATCTAAGCCAATTCACAGTCTTAATAGATTTTCCTTTTTCTCTCCCAAATACTCTCCTGCCAGACCTATTCTCTCAAATATTTTTATCTTCACAGAGAAAGAAAACAGGAACATGGCTTTGGTTTCTGAGCCTATTTTAGATTAGAATCAAATCCTTATTTAAAAGGGCTTATCAGATTTATCCATCCTACTACTCTTCTCTTGTTCCATTTGATCACATCCTTATTTCTTAGTCCACTATGACAATTGTATCATTGTATATTTATCTTATCATATGTGTTAAATTACTAAGGACAGGGATATTATCCTAATTGTGTCTAATGAGATTCAATGAGTGCTCATCAAAAATTTCTCACACAAATTCAAAGTTTCTAAAAGATTAAATATAATAACTACATTGTTAATATTTCTTTTGATATATATACCCTTAATCATATTTGGACCTAAAATTTTAGTACACACACTGGCTGATGTTATGAATATTGTTCCAGGTATCATAAGAACAATGATGTAATGCTGCTTCTGACAAGAGGTAATGTGATCTTAAGGGAAAAAAAAAGATTGGTCTGTGTCTCTTTCCTTGTATGTCAAAATGGTATAGTACCTGTTTCACAGGACTTTTGTGAGATTTAGATGAGATAAAATTTGTAATGCTTTAAAATGCAATGAAAACAATTTTTAAATTGATAATGTAATCATTCACATAGTTACAACAGTGTGGTAGTGCCTGTCATAGTTACTGAGAAATGCTACTTCAGGTAATTTCTTTAGGTTTAAAGCAAAGACTCATGATAAATTTACTTTGTTTTTTTTAATTAATTGTTTGGTTTTTCTTCAGAAACTCAAGTTGTTTCAGTTACCATCAAAGCATGTTCCTTGGTGATTTATTTAGTTGCTATCATTAGTGAATGAAATAAGGAAAATATAAAGCATAATGATATTTTCTTCTTTTTTTAATTAATAGACTTTATTATTTATTAATTTATTTTTAGAGAGGGAGAGAGGGGGTAGGGGCAGAGGGAGAAGGAGAGAGAGAATCTTGAACAGGCTCCATGCTCAGGACAGAGCCTGACACGGGCCTCAATCTCACAACCCTGATACCATGACCTGAGCAGAAATCAAGAGTTGGGAGACTTAATCAGCTGAGCCACCCAGGCACCCCAAATCTTGCTTTTTTGTTTTTGTTTTTTGAGAAGTGTTGGGTTTACAGAAAAATTGACCAGAACATACTGGATCATTTTTCATTCCCACCAGCAACAAACGAGAGTTCCTTTTGCTCCATGTTCTTGGCAGCATTTGTATGGTCAGTGTTTGGGATTTTAGGTGACCTAATATATGTGTAGTAGTATATTACTGCTTTAATTTGTATTTCCCTGATAACATAAACATATGATGTGGAACATCTTTCCATATGCTTATTTGTCATCTTTATATCTTTTTTTTTTTTTTTTTGGCAAGATATCTGTTGAAATACTTTGCCCATTTGTAAATTGGGTTGTTTGTTTTCACATTTTCGAAGGAAATATTACACATTATGTTCTCAGAGTGTCTTCTATTTCTTTGAATGATAGTGTTTACTTGAGTTGTCAATCTTCGCCTTGGAACCCAATCTTAACCTGGAATTCTAATCTTTTAATAATATAATCAACTCAATTCTTCAGTGATACTATCATTCATTTTTGTCATCCTTTCATATTATTGGCAATTATAAGTACTTCAACATTTGATGTACATTATATGGCATTATCTACTGGCTAATTGTGCTCAACTTTCACTGATATCTCCTTAAGATCTTTATTTAAATTACATGACTTATGATTAAAATTTTATACAGTTAAACAGTATTTTTCTCTATTTAATATTTCCAATATTTAAACAATCTTATTCTATTAAGAAGTATTCTTATTACCTCAAACAAGAAAACAGAGGACTGATTTAGTTATCTAGCTAGAATTGATTACTCTAATTCACAGAATTTTAATATTTTTAGCATTTGTAACACTTGTTAGTTTAGGTCAAGAAATTATCTCATATTTTTCTTCCAGTTGTTATGACCCAAACATGATCTTTTTACATTGTATTCAATTTATGCATTTTTGAGTTTTTTACTTTTTTTTAAAATGTAAGCTCTACCCAATGTGGGGTTTGAACTCATGACCCTGAAATCAAGAGTCACATGGTATAAGGACTGAGCTAGCTAGGCTCCCCTAATTTTTGAGTTTTAATGTTATTGTAAATTGACTCAATTTGTTCTCATTCTGTCTTAAGGCATGAACTCAGAGAACTGATATTTTTACTTTCTATAGAGTGAGTTTTTTATCTCCTCTTTGAAAATAGAATTTGAAGAGATCTGTTATTTTTCACCTGTTTTTGTTTTGTTTTTCATATTTCTTTCTTTTTTGTGTATTTTGGAATTTCCCCCTCAAAAAAAAAAAAGATATATGATATTTGGGTGCTATACTTACCTCCTCAGGCAGATGGAAACAGTCTATGCTTAACATTATTAAATGTTAAGGATAAAAAAAAGAAAAATCCAAGGCAACTTTGACAGATACCCAAGTTTATTTAGCACTTACAAAAAACACTTTAATCCAACTGGCCATTTAGTTCATTGGAATCCTCAAGTTGCCCTCAGAGAAGTTCTGCTGTTGCTATTAAAGTATCAGACCAGCATATAGTACATCATTAGTTTTTGATGTAGTGTTCAACAATTCATTAGTTGCGTATAACACCCAGTGCTCATCACCACATGTGTCCTCCTTAATACTATATGCTGGCTAACTGAACATAATAAAGTAATAAAAAGATATATTAAGTACCTAAAATAAATAAATAAGTAAAAAATAAAGTATCAGGCCTTAGAAAAGATTAATAGTTTCATTGGGAAGGCAGTGGGTTCTGAAGCCCAACGGCACAATTAAGACGTGAATTGCAGCTTTGAAGTGACAATTTTTTCAGTTGTTTTTCTAAATCTGCTGGAACCACACTGTGCCTCCTAACAAACAGTTTAAATGCTTACACTTGACTGTTTTCAATAACAGTTTTCAATGTTTGTTTGTTTTAATTTGACACTGGTTCCATACCAAGATGAACTGTACATAAACAAATGGAATTATGAAGGTTTCCTAGAATGATTATTAATGAAAAGTTCACTTAGACTAAATTATTATTCTGCTGTAGTCTCAGATAAAAGTCTAAGTGTGAAGGAAGTAGTTAGTACAGTGTCTAATTTACCATTTGTTCCTTCCTTAAGGGGAGCTTTGAGAGATAGATAGCAGATATAAAATAAACTCTACCAAGTCTTCTTTGCTATTACTGTTGTCCTTAAAAATATCAGACACTACCTGAAACTAATATTACACTGCATGTTACCCAACTGGAATTGAAATAAAAATGTGAAACAAACAAATAAAAAAAAGTACTACTTTGCCCTAGAGGCTTTGGTTATGAAGATGTTTTATAGACTAAAAATTTAAAAAGGTTAGCAAATGGTTTAGATCCATTCACTGATGTAAGATGTAAAATAGCTGAATAAGGAGATTAAAAATCAATTCCTGACCTTATGAGGGCAACTTGCATTTTCTTCACAGACCAAATCTTTTTGCTCTCAGAATATCAGATTTGGACAATTGAGTAGGCCTATTACATTATATACTTTATTACTTCCTGAAGTTGGAAATTGGCTGCAAGTGCTGAATACAGATGGAATCTGGCATTCATTCTAAACTCGTATGTCAAGCATAAATTATTAAAATAGATTTACAGAAAAAAATCAGACACTCAAAAGAAAATAAAAATAATGTCTTCAAATTAGGTAAATGAAAATGTATCTGAAGTCTGAACAATTAATTGATATGTTCATGTTCAACATTTCACAAACTAATATCACCAACGATCTATGTTATATTAAACTGCTCAGAATTTCTGGATCTCTTTGAAAAATTTTAAAAATATTGGTAAACTGTTGACATTCTGTGGCCAATGGTTTTCTTTTTAAAATGTTATAAATGTATGCATATAATGCTTGTAAAATAAATTTGACTATACAATGACCAAACAACTGGTTTTTCTTCTGAACTAGTTTCAACTGATCTAGTTATACCAAAGGTTGAAATCAATTTAATACCCAAAAGCAATAATTCATATCATTTTAATTTTTAAAAAATTCAGTCCTTTGCAAAACAGCTGTTACCTTTGCTTACTTCATCATTTTCATGTTGTTTACCAGACTAAGAATTAGCCTTTTGTTGCTCAGTGTGGTTTGCAGGGGGCAGCAGCATCTATATCCCCAGTAAACATGTTAGAAATGCAGAATTTCAGGTCCTACCTAGACTCTACTGAATCAGAATCTGCATTTTAACAAGATTTCCAGATGACTGGTATGCACATTAAAGTTTGAGACACACAGGAATAGAATGTAACTTCCTAGAAACTGGAGTTTGAAATAACAAGTCATTTAATTACAAATTGTGTATTTGGCTCTATTTCTTTCTAAAGTGCTTTGATTATTTTATAGCTAACCAGCTATTGTTTTTAGCAGTGACCTTATATCCCCATATTTATTTACTCCTGTACACAATTCTAAGGCATTCAGAAGCCATATGATATTTAATGGATTCAAATTCCCTTCCTCAAATAATCCTGCTTTGCACTCTCACATTATATAATGGCTAGCTTAATTGAAACTGCTTTATACCGAAGATTTTCTTAAAAGAGAGTTCGTGGGCTAAGAAATGTTGCAAGACAAGGGATGCTATAAGAACTGTGGTGCCTGACTGAAGGCTAAAATATCAGTGTTAAACTGAGCAATTTTTTTTCCTGATGTAAAGAGAAAGACAATGGAAATCTTGCCTGATGACCATAAAGCAAGCTCCCATGTAAAAGTTTCATCCTGCTAGTTTGTGTGTGTTGGTGTGTGTTTATTACCCATTGTTAAGCCTCTCTTTTAAAATTTTAATGTATTCACATGTTCTTGAGGTTTCATGATCCAAGTAAAACTAGCAAAAAAAACTAGTAAATAACAGTTAAGATATTCTAAATATATAATATTAGAAGTGAGAGAGAGAAGCCGGCCTAGGCAGTTTCAAAAAGGTTGCATGTTTCACACTAAACTAAAAAACAGTCCCTAGCCTTCCCTCTGCCACAAAGTAAAATAAATCAGTCTAAGTTTATTCAGGGAAGAAATCAAAACTTAGCTTTGGCATATTTTGCCAGACTACCTTTACCTGACCTTTATTCCCTAACGTACAGACATATACCCCAGCATGGGCAATAAAATCATGCAGCAAGCAGACCAAAGTTAAAATCTTTCCCAAATTATATATAAACCTTCAGAAAATGTACTTCTAAGTCTTTAGGTAAATATGAATTTATAAAAATAAAACTATCCTTTGAGGAATGTATATTGCTTGGCATTTTAAGTAAATGGGTTTTCACGTCATTCTTAAAGAGTTGAAGTATTTATATAATTTAATGCCTTGATACTTTATTTATTTAGCCTTCATGTCAAAACTTCATTTTGCATGTTTTATAACATAATATGCACAATAAAGACATTTTTAATAATCTAAATTCAAAAGAAAATGTGTTTCTCAGAGTCCATAGTCACCCAGCCACCCCATCCCTCCCACCCCCCACCACTCCAGCAACCCTCAGTTTGTTTCCTGAGATTAAGAATTCCTCATGAGAAACAAACTGAGTGTTCTAGAGGGGAGGGGGTGGGGGGATGGATTAGTCTCATGATGGGTATTAAAGAGGGCACGTACTGAATGGAGCACTGGGTGTTATGCACAAACAATGAATCATGGAACACTACATCAAAAACTAATGATGTAATGTATGGTGATTAACATAACATAATAAAAAATAAAAGAAAATGTGGAAAACATAATATTTTCCATATCTGAATCAAATTGGGAAATTTTTGAGCTTAATAAAGCCAAAGAAATAAACAAGTCTTGGATATATTTAACTTTCTGATAAGGTAGAAAACTATTATTGCATTCAAGCACATCAGGGAACAGGTAAGATTGTGGAGTACATTAATTAAAGCTATCACCCAATGCCTTACATGAACTCCTATACCCTTAGTTTACTTACTGTAAAATGAAGGGGTTGGACCAAATGATCTTTCTGGTCCCCTTTACTTCCAGAGTTTATAAAACCTGGACCATACTTGGCATATTGCAATGTACCACCTGGCACTCAATGTATGTTGAATTTAATTTGATGTCACTATATATTACTTTGCTATTTTTGTTGTTCATTGGTTTTACCCAATCAGAATGTAAGCTTCTCAAAGCAGGTACTACTTTAAATTCTTTAATGATCACCCTTCATAGTCCAACCCTCACTCTAAAGAAATATAATACTGGGCAAGCAATACTTTTTTAGTTATTAATAGTTAATGGATCAATGCAGTAAAATTGGTAATACCTACAGTACCACGGGGCAAAGAAAGAATGTTTTATATGACTATTGATTTTTGTAAAACATCATATTTTTTTTCATTGGAAATGGACTTGAAATAATTTACCTTTTCTTCATTTTACTTTTGGGAAAATTTTACTCCAGGGAAATTAAGTTAGCTGCCCAAGATCACTCTCTAGATACAAATAAAATATAAATCATAAAATACCCTGTGTTCACACAATTTAAATAAAACTTTTGCTCACACTTTCTATACTAAAAACCATGGGATAAAGTTTAGAAGCCTGAAGACAACAATGATTTGCATATTGGAAGCTTAATGTCCTTTCGCTTGGTATGATCCAAACCTATACACAGTTAATTCCCAAAGATGTTGCTTCACAGATGGCATGTCAGAAGAAAACCAATACTTAAAAATCATTGAAAAATATTCCCTAAAATTACTCTTATATAAAAAATATAGATTTCTAAAAACTGAATTAAGATATAACACAAAATATTTGTCATATTAACTAAACTTAAACTTTATGGAGTATCATTATGATATGCCATAATTTGAATTCTTCCTATAAATAAAATAGAGGAAGTTTATGTGTCTCTGTGTTGTGTAGTGTTAAATGTCAATAGTCTTACTATTTTTACCATATAATTCTTACAGGGTTAGTGCACATAGACTCTAAATAAGAGGAGAATATGACATAAGTAGCCCATTAATTGATAAACTCATTTAAATATACTTGAACATACTTGTCTTTAAGATCTTTATTTTTTAATACAAGAAGCATTTTTTGTTGTTTTTTACATTCAAAACTTTGAGAAAATATACTCAAAGAAATGAAAGGCAAGATGAGATGCTGGGAAAAGTCCAAGTTTGGAGACTGAAAACCAACAATCCTGTATACGCTTCCCCTCTTACCATCTGGAAAGCCTATTTGATTTCTGACCTTCAGTTTTCCCACTGAAAAAAAAATAGGTAGAACCATTCCTTCTTTTTCTACTCAAAATTTTTTGACACTACATTAACATATATACTTTCAAAATGATATAAATATAAAAATGCTATAAATATAGGATACTGTACAAACTAAAGGTACTAGACTAGGAGAATGAATTGAAACAAAAGTGTGGTAGAAATCTTAATGCTTTATTTTCATTTCATATGATAACAATAAATGAATTGTAAAATCAGTACAAATCTCAACCTGTATTCTAATCACTTAAAGATTTTTAAAAAGAAATTAATTTTTATATAGTTTAATTAAAATTCATCAGCAAATTACTTTTATTACTGTCATGCTAGAATGTATATTATATTAATTAAAATAGTTTTTATTTTTTTTTTAAAGATTTTATTTATTTATTTGACAGAGAGAGACACAGCGAGAGAGGGAACACAAGCAGGGGGAGTGGGAGAGGGAGAAGTAGGCTCCCCGATGCGGGGCTCCATCCCAGGACCCTGGGATCATGACCTGAGCCGAAGGCAGACTCTTAACGACTGAGCCACCCAGGCGTCCCTTAAGTCAGTGTTTTACTTGGTAAACATGTCTGAGACCATGCATCCCTGGCTGCTAAGCACCATGGCGGACAGGGCTAGAAAGGTAACAGTTTTATTTTGAGCAGGGGGCAAATACAAGGCAGCACTTTACAGCTACATTGTAACTAGATCCTGCATTAAAATAGTTTTTATTAAAGAGAGAAAAATTATCTTGGAGGATTTAGTCTCTTGTTTCTTTCCCTTTCCTTTTTTTTTGTCTTCCCAAATGTACACATTTGAGTTGAGAAGATTAGGTAGAAAAAAAAAAAAAATCATTCTTTCAGATCTGGGCTGGAAATGACAACTATAACCATCATCACTCTTACTTTCAAAATCTATTATACTGATTTGATGCTTAACACATTAAAGACAATTAAAAGGACACTTTAACTCCTTATTAGTTGAGGATTTTTAAAGTGCAAAAGATAACAGAAGCATTTATGATTTCTGCCAAGTCACTCTTCTAATTTGAAAATTGTGATTGGAAAACTTTATCCAATTTTTTTACTGTTTGATAATGAGAATGCAGTCTTTCCACAGATGTCACCAAATCTCAAAAGATACTTTTCACCCTAAAATAGCTTTCTCCATGTAATAAACCTGTACTTTACAGTTAGTGTTGCACAGGGTGTAAATCTTAAGGGACCATGGCATATAGGTCATTTGATGTTTTCTCCTAAAAAAAGATAACCACATTTTAGGGATGATGCCTTCATGATAAACTTCTATTGAAAAATAACACCATTTCAGATAGGATTAGATTAATGTGAACATCATAAGCTAGTCTGGAGTATCAAGGCATCTTACCTAGTTTTCTTCATTCTGGATACTGAATGATCAATAACATCTTCAGATAATAGAACTCTGCTCAGAAAATGACATGTAATTTGGAATATTATAATATAAAGTCAATCCAATTAAATGTAGTTATATGTTTTTATTTTTCCCAAAAGTAAAAGTTAAATATGTCATTGATGAAAGAATGAATCTATTCTTACAGCATACTCTTTCTTCCCTCCCCAATTCCCAGTAAAGAAAGGTTCAGCCAACCCTACTACATGTGGAAATATGGACGATCTAAGAATTGTCCCTTTTCCACACACAAAAATAACTCTAAGAATATAGTAAAAAAAAAAACAAAAACAAAACAAAAAACAAGGGTTCTTTTGCCTCTGAAGATTGACATGGTAGCTGTATATGTTGGTATGAACATGATTTGACAAAGGCCTTAAAATCCTGTGTGTCTGTGTTTGGGGGGGTTGTCTAAGGGGAACACCCTATCAAAATATATAAATTTGAGCCACAAGGCAAAAAGGAGAGGGAAATAAAAATATGAAAGAAACATTTACTGAAAACATAAAAGAACGGGAAGAGAACACACCAGAAAGGATGGGATGCAGAGAAACAATTTCAGGAGAGTGTAGTGAGAAATTCAGAAAATTTGGATTCCCCAATGTACAATATTTGAATCCCTAGTTATAACCAAAGGAAAACAGATATTTTCAGGCATAAGAAAAAATATAACAAATCTAAGGAATTCCATCATAAATATTGTTTGAAATAAAATAGCAAAAAACACACAGATAGCAAGAAATCTTGCTGAGGAAAATTTCATAAATCTCTGAGTTTGAGGAAGATGTTCCTTGTTTTTTTTAACTTCTTTGAGGTCACTGAAGGGGAAGAGAGTGCAAGGTAGCTAGTGGGAAGGAGGAGGTAAAATGAGGATGAGTGGAGAAATAACTTAGGTAGATAACGTAGAGAAGAAGCAGGGAGGGAAGGCAGAGAAGCAGAGGAAAAAGAATAGAAATAGAGGTGTTTGTTGGGCCTAAAGGGGGGAAAAAGCCAAGATTAAGGGACTCATTGTGGGTAGAGAGAAAGCTGAAATGGGAAGGGTGGGAGAGATGATGCAGAGCAATATATGAAAAATGGAGTGCAATGAAGATAAGTGTGCTTGCAAGCGGTTTAAGAAGTTTACTTTCATGGTGGAAGATGGAGAACTTGGATGCCTGGGAGAGGAAGATGAGATGAGTATCAAGATATAGTGGATAGATGATTATGACTAAAGATAAATTTTCTTCCCCAAATTAGCATTCCTTTCTTTCTTAGTTATACTGATTTACTTTAGGCCCTCTTCATTAATTCCTCTTCTTTTCTGGATGTTGCAGTATATATATTTTTTAATTTTTTATTGTTATGTTAATCCCCATACATTACATCATTAGTTTTAGATGTAGTGTTCCATGACTCATTGTTTGTGCATAACACCCAGTGCTCCATGCAGAACGTGCCCTCCTCAATACCCATCACCAGGCTAACCCATCCTCCCACCCCCCTCCCCTCTAGAACCCTCCGTTTGTTTTTCAGAGTCCATCGTCTCTCATGGTTCACCTACCCCTCCAATTTCCCCCCCTTCATTCTTCCCCTCCTGCTATCTTCTTCTTCTTTTTTCTTAACATCTATTGCATTATTTGTTTCAGAGGTACAGATCTGAGATTCAACAGTCTTGCACAATTCACAGCGCTTACCAGAGGACATACCCTCCCCAGTGCAGTATATTTTTAACTTATTTGCTTCCACTTTCTTTTCCAAATGCATTAATTTATTCAAATATTCATTTAAAGACAAACAACAAAAATGTTTCTATTGTGTGCCACCTACTACCCAATTTCCTCAACCTGCTTGTTGTTTTTAACATATTTGCTTGAAAAAAACTTTAAAGATGGCCTATGTCTACAAAATACACACATACCTCTTAACTTCACAGTGGGACATCAGGCCCTCTCACCTTTCCTTACTTAGTCTTTGTGAGGCTCTTCCAGGTCTACTTCCTGGCTAGCCACTGCTTAGGAATGTCTTATTTTTCAAAGCCAGAGAAACACCTTCTTTATGAATCTTTTCTCAATCTCTTAACAAAAATTAATTTCTCCTCCATTATGCTCAATTAGAACATTTATCACATTGTATTTAAATTTATAAGAGTGTCCTGGCTCACAGAAGCATCAAGCCACCTTTTCATATTCTCTTTTGTATTCCTAGAGCCTAGCACATTGTCTGACACAGTAGATGACTAATTAATGTTTATGGATACTTTGGTAAATAAATACACAGACGACACCTCCTTTAAAATATGTGAAGCAAGATTCCTGGAGAAAATTAGATTTCAAACTTTCATCCCCTGAATAATTTCCCTTCCTACTAATAGAAAATGTGGCAGCCATACATATTTTGTCAAAGTAGGCTAAAGCCAGTGGTTAATGTAAAGTCTCCTTATAGGTGTGGCTCCCCTCCTACCCCAAGAACCTTACAAATCCTGGATAAGGCTGTTGTGGACTGATTGCATAGAGAAAAGGAGAATTTTCTGCTTTCTAAGTTTCTACCAGATTTCTTCCTGCCGCCAGCATTCTGGAAGCTCTCTATCAGGAATTTCTATCTTGCAAAAAAACAAAGTTTTGGATACCAGGAGAATAAATAGTGTGAAACCTGGAATCCATTCTGCCAGGGATTCCAGCTGCCCAAACCAACACTACTTGGGTGTCCATCAGAATTGCATTTGGGTGATTAAAAAAAAAAAAAAAAAAAAAAGACTCGTTTCAACCCTCAGCGAATAATTGAACTTTAGAAAATGAATGTGTTTTTATGCTTGGTCTGTGTTTCCTTCCCATTTCTGTATTTCAAACGCACAACAAGTTTAAGTTTGCTGACTTTTCTGATATACCACGTAAGGGAAGCTGTCTGTCAAAGGTTAGAAGAAAACAAAATCCTAGATTTACAAAACATAGCAATTCTTTTCTACTGCTTCCTTTCCCCCAAATTTCCCACCTGCCTCCAAACCAACATACAGTAAGTAAGCAGTTTGTTGTGATCCTCTCTGAACATAATTTCCTTGGGAAGGTAACAGGTTCTGAGGCCCAGTTGCCTACATCCTGTCTAGGTCCCCTCCCTTTTGCCCTGTGCAACCTTCTCCAACTGCGCGCTGAGGTCCTTCTCCCAAAACTAAAGTAAGGATTGTCAGCAACCAGAGGTAAAGGATTAGCCTCAAATTCAGGAAAACAGGTGGGTTGCTCCTTAAAACGAGAAAAGCAAACTAAGAGAGGAAGCCTAAACGGGCTCCTGTCTTGAAAAAATCCTATTCCTGAATCTTCCCGATTTGGCGCGCCGGTCTCCAGGGACTGTGCATCCTCATTATAAGGAGCACGGTGGCCTCTCCTCTGCAGCAGCAGCAGCAGCAGCAACTAGAACCTTTCTTTTCACAACTCCCAGTCTCCAGTCCCTCTTTCAGTGAAGGAAGGGGACTCCTCACACAGCGCCACCGCCTTTGATTGACCCCCTCCCCCGCCGCACCATTTCTTTGCCAAGAAGGCCCTCTTCGCTTTCTAGGGAGAAAAGATGGCCACGGGATTTTAGAGACGCCGGTCTTCACATCCCCCTTCCTTTATCACCCAGGAAGGAGAGAAAACAGCGGACATTTAACACTGGTAACTACTATTATTTTATCCGAAGAACGTGCCCTCTAAAATGCCGCTAAATAAGTAAATTCACAGTTAATAGTTAAGGTGTAAACTGAAAGGGGGAAGAGAACGGGGGGGGGGGGTTAGGGGAAGTAAAAGAATGAGGGGAGATCCTCAATCTGTGTTTGATCCCGAGGTTCAAAGCCCCTGACCCCCAACCGGCACTAGTCTCCACCGCCTCCCAGGTCTCGGTGCGCCTCTTGGGAGCTGGAAGGAGGGGCGGAGACTTAGAGCGCGGGAAGGAGGCCCAAAGGCAGCGAGGGCGGCTGCGTACCGGGAGCGCGCGGGGCAGGGTTGATCGCGCTCCCGACCGTGACTACAGGCTCGGCTTTCTCTTGGCCTTGCCTCTCATGGGCTGACATCATTGCCAGAAGGAGGGGCTGCCCAGGCGAAGGTGACTGGAGAAAAAGGTTCTTGGGCCTCACTGGTGGAGGCGCTCCTTTACCTCTTGGCAGAAGCAGCACGGTGGCAGTGTGGCTGGACTCAGCCCTTGCGAGCTGCGCGAGGGTATTCTTAATTTAGCAGAGGGAGAAAGGTATCTTTAGACCTGAGCGCGTCTCTTGGTTCATTCATCAAAACCGCCCGCATATCGTCCGCACTTCCTCGGATGAACCAGACAAAGGCAAGAAAGGGGGAAACATCTACAAATACTGTTACTTCTACTTGCTCTCAAATGCCCATCCCACCCCCAAAATACGCAGGCTAAAGGACAGCCCTGAGGCTTAGATTTCCGGCCGTGATTGTGCGAGTTTGTTTCAAATAAGAGTGGAATTCTATTTAGTCTTTACCAAGTTCAGAAGGTGCCCGCGAGTAACCTTTTCTTTTTTTTCCGAGTCACACCTGTTTTAACCTTTTATGGAAGGAGGAAGAGTCGCTTTAGTCCTAAAGCACCACTACCTTCTCAGATGTTGCGCTGTGTTCAGAATTCTCTGCACTACCCTCAGGTTGTTTCCTTGTTGCAGCACTTAAAAGTACGCAAGCACTCCTCCAAAACCATCGCCCCCTCCGCATATTTTCTACCCGCTTCCCGGCCTATCCCGATTTTTAAACACTTCCTTCCGCATACTTTCCTTAATACAAAAACAGCTCCTGTGCTAGGATTAAATGCCATCATGAGATATTTGCACACAAGGACTTGCTTTCGTTTTGTTCTTGCTATTTAATTTTATTTATTCGTTTGTGCTAGCCACTCTCTTCTTAGGTCTTTGTTTTGTGGGTGTGTGCCGCAGTGGCGCAAGTTTCGATTCCCAGCCCCCAGCCAACGTTTTGGAAGGGCACCCCACTCGGAGAAGCGAGGGCCCTCCTACAGATGCGTGTGCACGGTCATTCCATAAAGGCACCCGGGCGACCCCACCCCAAACCGCATGGCGGCCAAAGTGGCAAAACCTGGAATAATTCATATGGAAATGAAGAGGCCCTCTTCAGTTGAATTCTAAGTGTTTCCTTGGGGGAGGAAAGGAAGTGGTTCCCGTTGTACACTCTTGGAAAGGGACCTCCCCGCTTTTTGGCAAGGAAAAGAAGTCAATTTGTGGCTAAGCGTTCATATGTAATTTCTATCTCCAACCGAGGGCAGCCTGCCTCTCTGCTTTTCTAAAGTCTCTAAAGAAAAGCACCCATTTGCGACTATGCGCTTTTAAAAAGTCACCTTTTCTGATGACGTCCTTATTGAGGCATTCATTTTCGAGAAAAAGGGCTGTTTTATGGCTACGCGCTTAAAAAAATAATTCTTTTCTGGAGAGAACTGTTTTTAGGTTCTGTCTTAATAAACGCTATTCATTTATGGGCTAGGTGGGCGGTCTTGTTTTTGTTGCTGTTTTGTGACTTTTTGGCTAAGGGATTAAAAGTCATTTTTTTAGTAAGAGAGAGACCCTTTTATGTTCGGCTACGCTCTTAGAACAAGTCTTTTTTTTTTTTTTTTTTTTTTTTAATGAGGAAAGTATATTTTTCAGTACGATTATAAGAAATTTCTTTTTTAAAGCTAGGTAGAATTTTTCACACCTACCACCTCCACATTCAGCAGATGCTGCTGGCTGAGCACAGCTCCATAAGTAGGGCGGGAAGGAAAGGCGGGGAGGCCAGCACCAGGCAGAACGGCCCGGGGAACCTGCGCGCTCCGTGGCGCGCTGCGCTCTCCTTCACTCTGTGCCAAGGGTCGGGCCCCCAAAGGTTAGAGCCAGCGTGGCTGGGATCCAAACCCCTAGCCCCCAGAGATACAAGCGCACAGCTCCCTCCGCTCTGCCAGGCTAGCCAGAGTCCCGGGTATGATCTTTTTTTCAGCACCTGCCCCAATCTTAGAGTTTCCCTCAGCCTGGCTGAAGCTGACTGTATCTGTTAAAGTGAAAGACCTTTTTGCAGTGCCAATGTCGGGGAAATTCATGAGTGGACACTTTTCTGACAGAAGTGAGAGTTTTCTCAAAGTAACCAAGCCAAGCCAAGCGGTGGCAGTGCCTAAAAGATAATCTATCTGCGCTCACCTGTGGGGTTTGCTCTTTCTCTTACCTCCAGGGAACATATGGGGGAAGAGGAAAGGGAGGACACCAGAAGCGTCTCTAAAATCATTCTTGTCATAGTCAAGACCCCAGGAGTGGGCAGCGGGAAGCCTCCGCGTACTAAGTGCGGTACTCACGCCTCACTGGCCGCACTCTATTCTGGCACCCGGACCCGATACTTACCCAGTGAACGAAGCCTCTACAGTAGAATGAGATGGTAAGTAAAAAAGAGAAAAGGCTTTCGCTAGCTCCACCGAGACTGCAATTGCTGTAGCGCGCTCAACCGCCACAGCTCACAGTCCCTGAAGCAGCTGGAGTCGTGGAGGCTGCCTCTGAGGCTGTTCAGAACGCCGGGGCTGCCTGGGCGGCCTGTGTCGCCGCTGCTAATGTCACTCGGCGCATTCAGTTCAGCTTGCTTTCTGCTTTGCCACGCGGGCCGCTGCGTGTAGCTCTGGCTCGAGCGGGCTCGCAGATCCTCCTACCCTGACGGTTCACCTACTGCGTGGAGCCCGTGCCGAGCCAGCCCTTTTCAAAGGCGAGGGGGAGGGACTAGATAGAGGGGAAGAAGCGGGAAAGGAGGGGGGTTGAGTAAGTGGAGGGCGGGGGTGAGGGGAGAAGTAAACCCGGGTCCGGGCCGCCTGCTGGGAGGGGATGGCGCAGCACCTACCTACAGCTGGGTAACCCCCTCTGGTCCCCACTCTCTGCATCCCACATCTCCCACCGCTCCGGGAGCGGCCCCTCCCGGCAGACAGGGAATCAGGGGAGAAGGGCGGGGGCGAGACGGCGGTAAGCTTAGGAAGTACTGTTTGCCGCCCCCGGAAGGCGGCGGAGTGTGTGCTGGTTGCTCGCTCCAGTGCGGACCCGCTGCTGGGGAAAACGCGCCGCTTTCGGGCTGCGGGTTTTGCAGAGTAAGAACTAGGGCATGCGTTGCTCCTCTCGGCCCTCCACTCGCTGCTGTCTTGGCTTCCTTTTAGGTTTAACTCATTCACATTATCTTGCAGAAATTTTATTTCATTTTTGTTATGTGTGTTTTTCTCCTGACCCCCCCTCATGGCCCTGCTAGAGAACAAGCATTCAGAAGCACCATTTTCTCATACAAAGGATACTTAAGACAAACTGGTGGAAGTAGGGGCAAGAGCCGCGGGAAACCGTAGTTGGAGTCAAGAGACTGGGTCTGCATATATCGTACTCAACTGTGAGCCAGGTCTGGTACCTCGCTTGCCTTTCAGATTGATGTCCGGGGGGTGGCAGAGAGGGGGATAAGAGGGAGATCAAGCATTTGGCTACCCCAGACAACAAGTACATAGGAGAGTAAGCAGGTCGGTGGCTTCGGGCTGCTTTAGTGAGGTGCAGCGCTTTGCTGCCTGGGACCCGGCAGCATTGCGGGTGTGGAGAACACCATTTCTAAGGTAGGAAAGGATGCAAGAGAGGGAGGAAGCCAGCCCTGAGCCCGCAAGACTGGTGCTTGCCAGAGCGCTCCAGCTGCCTGGTTAGTGACGCCAGGTCGGGCAAAGGCGTGCCAGGTTTCTCAAGAACACTAAAGCAAGGAGGGGCAGTGTGGCTGGTTTATGCCTCTGCTGGGTCGTGGGTATCTAGAAACAGGGCTAATTTCCCCGTCCCAGTCATGGGATTAAAAGAGGAGCAACAACCAAAACCTTCCCAGCCGGTCTACTCTGATTTTTACTCTAAAGAGTGAGTCCTTAAATTTATCCAGAGGCCAGAGAATGAACCAGTAAATTCCTCTTCAGAAAGGTGTTGGGTTCTAGGGGAAAAAACCCATTTTCCATGTTTAACCAAGAGAAAGATTTATCTTTCTAGTGCTCTGCTTTGTCTTGAGGAGGAGACTTTCTTTCCTGAAAAAAAAGAGTAAAAGTAGATAATGTTTTTGGGTGCCAAGAGCACATTATTCATTTTTATTTTTTGTCTATTGAATGAAAGAGGGAATGCATCTGCGTAGGGTAGAACATCAAGAAGGGGAAAAATGCTAATTATCACGAGTTGATTTTCTCTAATAGCTTCTTCATGGAAAATTTTTGGTGGTTGTTTTGGTTTTGCGCTTTTTTTAATCATTGAAGGGCAAATCTTTATGACTTCTTTCCCTAGTATGTCCATTTCCATCTTCATAACTGCCTTCTTTCCAATTTCTGATTTTTTTTTTTTTAAAGATTTTATTTATTTATTTGAGACAGAATGAGAGAGAGAGAGAGAGAGAGCACATGAGAGGGGGGAGGGTCAGAGGGAGAAGCAGGCTCCCCGCCGAGCAGGGAGCCCGATGCGGGACTCGATCCAGGGACTCCAGGATCATGACCTGAGCCGAAGGCAGTCGCTTAACCAACTGAGCCACCCAGGCGCCCACAATTTCTGATATTTTTTGAAGGTTAAAACCTTCATTCAAATAATCCTCATATCACTTTCCTTTTCCTTTTGCTATTTATTTATTTGTTTATTTATTTTACATGTAAATCTACTATTGAGAGTGTCATTAGCACCACAGTTCAGTGTGATCTTCATGAGAGAGAACACACTGAAGTATTTACTATTACATTTTACTCCTCCTGTAACTCTGCCTTCATTATTCATAGTATCCAGCACATGCATTGTCCTCTTCTTGGAAACTAGGAAAATGTCTTGGAGATGAAATTAGAAGCTATCAAGTGGTTACAGTTCTGACTCTTGGGGTTTGCACTTCTGGATAATACTGTGCCATAGAGGATGGCAGGAACTCAATAAAAATAAAATCACTGACTGATCCAGGACAGTCTGAAGACAGTGCCATGGAGGCACTCTCGGAGCACTAATAATCATTTATAACATCAACTTTATTTTTTTTCAACTTCCCTCATTTTTAAATGTTTATTATGATACCTTATTTAAAAAAAATAAGTTAATAACAATTGTGAACATGGAATACTGAGACCATAGTTTTAAAATATAACATCCACTTTAGATACCAATTAACTGATTTCTTAAAATTTCCATCTAAATTCAATGCAGGAGGAGAGAACTAATCAGTGATTGTTATGAAGCATTTAGTTATCATCCTGACAGACTCAAGAGGTTAATATTATTATCTACATTTTACAGTTCCTGAAACTGAAATTCATAGAAGACAGATAATTTGCACAAGACCATGGAGCTGAAGAGTAACAGACTCTGGATTTCCATTCAGAGTGTATAACTTCTAAATTCAGCTACATGGTTGCTTTATAGTTAATCTGGATTATTCTATAATGTACAGCACAGCATTTAGTTTTAAGTGTGCAGTCCAATAGAAAATTATCTCTGTAGAGTAGAAACATTACTTACAGACCAAGGAGGCTAACAGTTAAACTAAGTAAATCAGAAAATCATCTGAGAAATGCAGTTTGTTTATTAAAATGACAGAAATCCACATCTAAAAATAATGAAAATATTTCCCGTTTTCTCTTCTCCTGTGTTCTGTCTGATGGTGGCATCAATGAGCAATGGCATAACCAAAAGCCAGGGCATGTGGCAAAAGCTCTCCTCCTGGTACTTTAACTCTAAAATGACTGATGGGGACTCAACTCTTTTTACATACAAAAAGAAGGAATCTTTGATTGAATGCTTTTTATGCACCATCAATATTATATACATTGTCTTATTAATCCTCAAAACCATTCTGTGAAATAGCTATTATTAGCTTCATTTTCTTTTTTTAACAAATGAGGAAACAGAGATTCACAGAGGCTAGATAAAATGCCCAAGGTTCTATAGATATAAAGTATAGAGAATTGGGAAATTCAAACCCCTGTCATATCCAGTCCATTATGCTGACTCTCAGCATATGGTCCTCCAGTTGTGTGGCTACACATTTTCAGAATTTGCTTTACATTAAAAACTATATAATTAACAAAAGCCCTCAAAAGTTAAAAGGATACTGTAGGAATTTGGTTTTTGGAGGAAATACCATGAAGGAGCGGTGACATTTATTGTATTTTGTTTGTTCAGTGTTCCAACTTGGAACTTGATCTGGGGTTCTGCTAAAATCAGAAAAGGGAAATTATGGTAATGTGTACCCTAGAAACATGGAAATTTGTCTAATTTGTGAAGATTAAACTATGAAGCCATTATATAATTATAGACTGGATCAGAGAAGAGATTTAAAATACTTCAATGAGTAAGGATGTTTCTCAGGCTGGTAAGAATTGATTAAAACTGAGAAATACTGTGTTAATGTGAAAAAGACCCAGCCGGTCTACTCTGATGTGTACTCCAAAGAGTGAGTCCTTAAATCAGCCATGGAAACCTAGTTAAAAAAGAGTCAGAGAGATGAAATTTGGTAGCTCCCATTCATGTTCATTTTCATCTCACTAGCAAAACCACCATTGATATGAGATTGATGAAGCAAATCAAATATTCTGAGATTTCAGTTGCCCTTGCATTGAATTACGCCTTATCAAGCAATGTGATTGTAATTTGACTTCCATGTATTCTGTTTGCACAGAGAATGCACAAGCCATCCAGATAAATGAGAATGGTACTTTGTATCAAGTGATAGTTATTTTGCATAAAATCCCATTCATCTTTGTGTTGTCCACAACAGCTTGCATTGAACTTTGCGCATAAATGTTATAGTCTATGAATAATCATTGTTATTGAGAAAGTAGGTGGGCATGTGGCCATAAAACTGTAATACTGGATGAATTACATTCTGTATATTTTTTCATATTTAATTTTAACCATCTGCAACAATTGCAATTAGTAGGAGGCAGTGATGCCCAGTGGTTCAGAAAAGAACTGTGATTTTAGACCAAATTTGAAGTTCTGGCTCTGGCATTTTTTAGCTCTGTGGCTGTGGGCAAATTAATCTCTGGACCTGTATTGTATAAGATAGACACTAGCCACATGAGACTATCGCGCACTTGCAATGTGACTAATCCAAACTGGGATGCACTGTAAGTATAAAATACATACCTTATTTTGAAGATTTAGTGCATGCACATACACACATATGTAAAATATATCATTAATATTTTATATAATTCTATGATAAAATGATAATAGTTTGACTAATTGGTTAAACATTATTAAAAATAATTTCACCCTTTTGTTTTCAATATTTTAAATGTAGCTGCTAGAAAGTTTTAAATTACATATGTGGCTTGAATTATATATGTTTTCCTTTTTGTAAGATTTATTTGTTTTTTTGAGAGAGAGAGAGAGAGTGCATAGGGGAGAGGGACAAAGGGAGAAAGAGAGAGAAACCTAAGCAGATTCCATGCTGAGTGCAGAGCCCAACACAAGGCTCAATCTCACAACTCTGAGATCATGATATGAGCAGAAACCAAGAGTCGGAGACTTAACTGACTGTGCCACCCAGGTGCCTATATACATATTTTTCAATGAGCTATCCTAAAAGCTTCAATTTCTTTCCCCCAAAAATGCAGATAATAACCTTATTTACCTCAAATTATTATAGTGATATTTAAATAAAATAATGCACTAAAGTTCTTAGCACAGTATCTGACATTAAGCTAAAAAGTTGTCACTCTCTAAGAGTTCCGAAATAAAGATGTTAAGTAAATTTTTTTAAAAAAGAAACTTAGGGGTGCCTTGGTGGTGCAGTCGGTTAAGCCTCCGACTCTTGGTTTTGGTTCAGGTCATGATCTCAAGGTTGTGATCTCAGGGTGGTGAGATCGAGCCCCACATTGGGCTCCCTGCTCAGCGTGGAGTCTGCTTAAGACTCTCTCTCCCTCTACTCCTCCCCTCCTTTCTCTTTCTAAAAGAAAGAAAGAAAGAAAGAAAGAAAGAAAGAAAGAAAGAAAGAAAGAAAGAAAGAAAGAAACTTAAACTCTAATGGATTAGGGACTACCTAAGGAGAAAACTTTAGTTAAGAATTCATTTTTATTTATTTATTTTTTAAGTTATTATTTAAATTCCAGTTAGTTAACATATAGTGTAATATTAGTTTCAGATGTACAATATAGTGATTCCACACTTCCACACAAGACTGGGTGTGTTCATCCAGCAAGTATTTTTATTTATTTTTATCCCAAGTGAAATCATTCTACTTTTCTCTCTAAAAACAACAAACAGGGCGCCTGGGTGGCTCAGTTGGTTAAGCGACTGCCTTCGGCTCAGGTCATGATCCTGGAGTCCCGGGATCGAGTCCCACATCGGGCTCCCTGCTGAGCAGGGAGTCTGCTTCTCCCTCTGACCCTCCTCCCTCTCATGCTCTCTGTCTCTCATTCTCTCTTTCGCAAATAAATAAAAAAAAATAAAATAAAATAAAAAAATAAAAAAATAAAAACAACAAACATACATGTGTGCTGCTAGGGGAAGGAACAGTATTGTGACATATAAAAACGATAATGTGTATAATAGTGTTTTGAAGAGTTAGAAATACTTTCTCAATTCCAAGCATTTTTACTATCATAATTTATACAGACACTTTTACATTTAATTGGTGGATATTTCTAGTGTTGAGGCATTCAAGTCATAAATGAAAATGAAGCTGCAACTAGTGCAGGTACACAGAGGGCAAATGAATTTCAGCAGAAGCTAAAGATACAGGAATGGGAGAAAACCTGGTAGTTATAGAACTCTAATGTCTTCAGCAGTTTTACTGTAGAAATACCATACCTAACTGGTGACAAAAAGCATTGCTCAACTAGAGACACTAGAGGGTGCTGTTAGTGAGAGCTTAGAAGGATGAAAAAAGTCTTCCAACACTTTCCCCTCTTCATCACTATAGGTGATAAGAGTTTGTAAAGGGCATACCTGTGAAATGAAACTAACATTTCTCCATTCCTTCCTGGATGTGCTTTGGAAGTTGTTTTTTTTTTTTTTTTTTTTTTTTATTCCTGGGATTAGCTTTACAACATTACCAAAATAGTAAAATATTAGAAGTTTGTTATAATGCTCGGGCAAATAATTGGGAAAAGTTTGAAATGTTTCCCTACTTTGAGAAAAACTATCAAAGCCCAAAGAGGGGTGATGAGAAACAAAAATACCCAAGTAAGTGTTTTCAATGAAGGAAAGTTTTCAACAGTAATTCCTGACTCCTCCATCAACTTCTGTAATTAAATACAGGTAGGACAATTGCTTGGTAATCATGCCGTATAATTTTTTTTTTCTCTCTCTCTAGGCTTGAATAGCTATACACACTTGCTGTGGACAGAAACTGCTGCTGAATTACTCTCATAGGAGCCTGGGAATTATGGCCTCATGTGTATAGCTGAACTTTGCTGAAGCACTGAGCCTCTGATTAATGCAATTAAACAAGTAAAGGTATGTAGTGTTGCCCTCAAGGTTGCTGTTCCTAGTAAAGAATCTGTTTCTCCTACTGTACTCTCATTTTTCTACAGATGAGTAGTTGCAAACTGTACTGGATGTGGCTTTTCATCTGTGTGTTATTTGCCTATATTGTGATGGAAGCACACGAGCTGGGAAAAATGAGTCTTTTAAAGCACAGAATGATCATAATGCTGTTAATGGTCTTTGTCCTCTTTTCCTTAGGACGGGCTTTAACTTGAGTTATTCAGAACTTGCTTGGCGAGATGAAAGAGTCAATGAAGTTTTGGTTGCTGAGGAAAGGAGAATTCTTTTTTGTTGTTTCTTTTAACATGGAGATTGAGTTTATTTTTTTCCCATTCTACAAAAACTCCTATGTGGTCATCTCCTCAGGAAATAGGTGCCAGCTACTGCTCTAAATTTAGGAAATACACACACATTAGAAACTAATCACGTAATTTTTCCAAAGCAATATACTGGCATTGATAAAAATATACATTTTTTAAAAATAAAATAAAAAAATAAAAAAAATAAAAAGTTCTAGGCTAATATCATACCACTCTGAGCCTTCTTTATTTTTAAGCCTCTTTATTTCTATTATAAGGTATGACTATGAACTTTGTATTGTTTGTGAAATCAGTTATATTTTCTGATTTTTGATAACAAATATACTTTGTATTTGATTGAAACATGTAGAAAATTGCTTTACTTTTTTTTGTTTTTAACAACTGTGGTTGTGGTTTAATCAACATAGTGCTTAGTAGATTGCTACTTTGAGCCAGTTTTTTGACTAGGGTGTTGCGGATATCTCATTTTAAATGATTAGACATGTGTTTAGATAATCAATGTAGAGTTTCTGTTTTCTTTTAAGATTGGAGAGTTTTTATTTTATCATTACTGAAACTTAGCTGAATGTCAGTTTCTGTGTTTGGATAGAATATAAAAACCAAGAATTCTCATTTGCCAAAGCACAGCTGGTCTCCACTATTCCTTTTAGATTTCCTTTCAAATAAGGTGAAGAGCAGTGATTCATTTTACTTTCATGCAAAAGAAAAAAAAATGATGTCTTGAATTTTTCACTTAATTGTTCTTTGTTGACTAAGTTCTAAAAAAAAGTGAAACCACAGATGCAATTTGGCGCATGACTGATTGTGTTGTGCTTGTCTTTTTTGACAGGCTACGTAGTGAAGGAAAAGTGTTTGGAGCATAGAGTGTTCTCATTTTAAGGAAAAAAAAAAGTGTAACAAAATTGGCAATGAAAATAAAATACTGTTCCTGGATTCCTTCTACTGTGAATGTTATTATCAGTAGGCTCCATCTTCTGTAGTATTGTTACTGGAGTTCAAAACACTAAAGGAGCTTTACCTTCAGACTGAATCTAATCCTGTCATATCAAAGAATCCTTTAAAAGGCTAATGGGTTTTTCAAATTCATTGTCTTTTCAGAACTAGTATTCAGTGTCTTGAGGTGAATCCAACAAATACAAGTTTTACTCCAAGTCCAATTCTAGTGATCTAATTTGTACAATTAGCCATCTACCTCAGTTATTCTGAGTGGCACTCTAGTACCCACTGCAAGTACCAGTGTGAAGGTTCTGATGCTCAACTGGAGCATTGCCTAGTTTACACTGGTCCATTTCCCTGGTGCCCTAGGTTTAATATCAATGAAATATTACCTGCTTTGCTGAGCATCATGATCCTAACAGGACAGCCTTCTTGGAACTGTCCTGTAAATACCAAAATAACTTAGGACTCTACCCTCACATTTTATGTATTACATTCTTGGGCCATTTATTCTATGGAAGATGCTGAAGTGAGTAGGCTATGATGATAAGCCTTTTGTAATTCATCAAAACAAGTAATGATATGTTATTCAAAAATGTTTATAATTTTTGAACAGTACAACTGAATTACTTAACACCCATACTTCCACTCTTATCAATTATAAATTATTCTACAAAAGTAACCATAGGGATGTAACAATCATAGAAGAATTTCAATAAAATATCAAAAAATGTGAAATTAACTTTGTCATAATCTTGTTAAATGACAGAGGTTTCCAAATGTTCTATGAATTATTAAAATTGCCCCTTTTTAAATAAGGATCACTTGAGGTGGGGAGCTTAAATGGATTTCTGAAAAGGCAGTAATAATTTTTAAAATGCATTTACAAGGGTGCCTGGGTGGCTCAGTCAGTTAAGTGTCTGCCTTCAGTGCAGGCCATGATCCCAGGGTCCTGGGATTGAGTCCCGCATCTGGCTCCCTGCTTCTCCCTCTCTCTCTCTACCTCTCTCCCCTGCTCATGTTCTCTCTCTCTCTCAAATAAATCAATAAAATCTTTAAAAAACATTTACAAGAGAAGTTGCATGGTAACTTCGAAATGTATATCAATTAGTGACATAGACAGTGAAATATATATCTTCAAATTTAGTCAAGGACCTCGTGAATTATATATTTATATTAAAAGTATTAAACTGTATTTGTCAGTTATTTTTATAAACTAACATTTATGGAGAATTAAATGCTACTATAGTTTCTACTAAACTTATTTTTAACTCTGTGTCATTCTAGTCTCTTTTTCTTCTAAAGTCTTTCTGGGTTAACAATACATAAAAATTAAGTAAATTAAAATTTCCTCTGAAATATAGTGCCCGGTTCTTAGACTTTACAGTACAACTATGGCATGAGATGCAGTCTAGACTGGTAAAATTGTCAGATAAATAGTATCTTCGTTCTTATACTAGATTTGCTCTACCAAGAAGCTCTATATTTTAGTTCAATAAACTCTTTTAACAAAATTAACTTGGTTTGTTCAACTAATAAATTAAAAGAAATCCAAAAACTAGAAGATAAGTCTTTTGTCTCCAAGGCATGTGTGAAAACTAGTAACCTGGATTGGGCCCCCGGGAGGAGGAGAAGGAGAAGGGGTATGAAGAAGGGGCAACCTGAGGGTCCTGAGGGAGGGAAGGCAGTACTGTAGAAAAACAACCTGGAGGAGAGAGGGCAGAGATGGTGTGTGTGCTGAGGCTGAAGCCCTCTAAGGGGCAGAAGAAGAACATGTTGGACTTGGGGGAGGTAGGGGTGCTGTCAGAGGTGAAACAGGTTTATCTCGAGAAGGACCACCTGTGTCTGCAATATGCAATATGTGTGGTTAGTCTCCAGCAGGGGCTTATGGAGAGTTTATTCAACCAGGGAACCCTTTTTAAAGAGTATAAAAAATTCTGTTAAGCAGTTTTGAGAGCACTTCTCTGGACTCTTCAAATCTGTCTGTCCATAGTGATGAGGTTAATCCTACTGCATACAGCTATGTTATACTATTAACATTCATGTTAGCCTTGATGTGCTGCTGCTCAAAGCAGACCAGACTCCATTTCAAAACTGTGGATAGGAAGAACAATTTATGGACGTAAGAATGAAAGAGAAACAGTCATTGAGTGAAAAGAAAATGGGAGATAGTGTTAGTTGTATTATTCACCCACACATTTGTTGGTTCATTCACCCATTAATAAACAAATTTTTAATGAAGAACTATATATTAAAGGCACATTTTAGGCAAATTAATTCCTTTTTTAAAAATTTTTATTTATTTGACAAAGAGAGAGACAGTGAGAGAAGGAACACAAGCAGGGGGAGAGGGAGAGGGAGAAACAGGCTTCCTGCGGAGCAGGGAACCCGATGTGGGGCTCGATCCCAGGACCCTGGGATCATGACCTGAGCCAAAGGCAGACGCTTAATGACTGAGCCACCCAGGCGCCCCACAAATTAATTCCTTAAATAGCCTTTCCATCTCACTTGTATTTTATAGATCTAGATAGTGAGTTATATAATGCTGAGTACAGCCCCATTAATTGAGGGAGACATAGAGGAGGGATTTGTAATCTCAATTTATTTGCAGAATATAAATATCCTTTTCCACTCCACCTCCTACCATATAACTTATATCTTCCCTGAAGAGCCATTTGACCTCACATACATTCCAAAATTAAAATGAATGCTATATGTACTTTTCCAGAGTAAATATAAATATATATATTAATATATATAGCATTACAGAATATATATATATATATAGCATTACAGAACAACTATAGCATGAGATATAGTCTGTGTAAAAAAAAAAGAGATATAGTCTGTGTGTGTATATATATGCATACATAGATAAAATGACAGATTTATAGATATCTATATATATAGATATGTAGTTTTGAAACAGCATGTTGTCACTAGTTTAGGTCATTTGAACAGCCACACAGTGATCAAATGACTGATATAAATAGAGGCAGATTTACTATGAAGTTAATGAAGTTTTAGCTTAAGGCCCTTCACTTATATAGGACTCAGAAGAGAACTGATATTAGAAAATCATTGTCATATGAAGGGATAATCAAATGATATGCAGCCAAAAATGTTGGGGAAAAAAAGCATTGTAGACATATGTCAAGTAATTTGTTAAAACACATATGCTATTCTCTTGGATTTTTCGATGTTTGTGATGTCAGCTTTTATAAATTTGTGCTTTGTTGTGATTATTTTTTCTCTATAAATTAATATTTTATTTAAACCAAATTTGTATTAATAGTTTTGTATCCTTTTGTTAAAGAGAGCCCCTGTGTATAAACTTCAGACTCCTCAATACGGTGATTCACCTCTTATTTATCCATGTCAAAAGACCTCCCTTTTATTTTTCCACAGTAAGTTAAAAATATCCTTAAAAGTGGAATAGAAGCTATAGGTTTGGGTCTTTACTGAGTGCATTAATTTAGGCCTACAAAATAATTTCAACTTTTAATTCTGAAAAAATTGTAATCATTTCTTTTTTTTAAGATTTTATTTATTTGAGAGAGAGAGAGACAGAGATAGCAACAGAGAGCACAAACAGGGATGAGAGGAAGAAGCAGGCTCCCCGCTGAACAGGGACCCTGGCACAGGGCTTTATCCCAGGACCTGAGCCTAAGGCATACGCTTAACCGACTGAGCCACCCAGGCACCTCTGTAATCATTTCTGTAGCCTTCTAGAATATTATTCTTGACCACATACACAACTATGGGGAAAATTAAAACAAAACATTTATACATATGAGAAAGAGATTTTAGTCTTTTAATTAAGGGACAAAAAGCAGGCAATCTGTACAATATGGAGCTCAGTAAACTAGGAGTGCTCCTTATAATCTTGGAAATTATAGAATTTGTTTCAGGTTTCTGGTCATAAGACATTTTTCTTCTCACATAATCATTTTTCATGTTTAAAGGATATATGAAATTCCTGAGAAATCAAATGAAATGGAATTTTGTATTGAGCATAAAATAGGAAACTGTCAAGTCAATATTTCTTTCAAGTTCTATGATGACAATCCTCCCCAGGATTAGATTTTTTTTCCACTTTGAACTGCTAAGTATATTTCACACAAAAGGAATATTAGTCAAACTTTTAATTAATCAAACAATTTTATCTACTCCAATTGAAATTCTGTGCTATTATTTACAATCTGCTCTGAGAAGAAAAATTGAATCATAATTTAAATTCACTTAAAGTGAATGAGATTATTTTATGAAATAAAGAATAATTAGATTTTAGCAGATGATAATAACCCATGAATCTCTGAATTGTTTTTATGTTTGTTGTAATACTGTGTGTAGTAGTTTTCAAGTAAAAAATGTTGATACCATATACAGTAACAGTCACCTTACAGGCAGTACAATGGCAGGATATAAAATCAGTGCACAGAAATCAGTGGCATTCCTATACTCCAACAACAAGACAGAAGAAAGAGAAATTAAGGAGTCGATCCCATTTACAATTGCACCCGAAACCATAAGATACCTAGGAATAAATCTAACCAAAGAGGCAAAGGATCTGTACTCAGAAAACTATAAAATACTCATGGAAGAAATTGAGCAAGACACAAAGAAATGGAAAAACATTCCATGCTCATGGATTGGAAGAACAAATATTGTGAAGATGTCGATGCTACCTAGAGCAATCTACACATTCAGTGCAATCCCCATCAAAATACCATCCACTTTTTTTCAAAGAAATGGAACAAATAATCCTAAAATATGTATGGAACCAGAAAAGACCCCGAATAGCCAGAGGAATGTTGAAAAAGAAAAGCAAAGCTGGCAGCATCACAATTCTGGACTTCCAGCTCTATTACAAAGCTGTCATCATCAAGACAGTATGGTACTGGCACAGAAACAGACACATAGATCAATGGTACAGAATAGAGAGCCCAGAAATGGACCCTCAACTCTATGGTCAACTAATCTTTGACAAAGCAGGAAAGAATGTCCAATGGAAAAAAGACAGTCTCTTCAACAAATGGTGTTGGGAAAATTGGACAGCCACATGCAGAAGAATGAAACTGGACCATTTCCTTACACCACACACAAAAATAGACTCAAAATGGTTGAAAGACCTCAATGTGCGACAGGAGTCCTTCAAAATCCTTGAGGAGAACACAGGCAGCAACCTCTTCGACCTCAGCCACAGCAACTTCTTCCTAGAAACATCGCCAAAGGCAAGGGAAGCAAGGGCAAAAATGAACTATTGGGACCTCATCAAGATAAAAAGCTTTTGCACAGCAAAAGAAACAGTCAACAAAACCAAAAGACAACCAACAGAATGGGAGAAGGTATTTGCAAATGACATATCAGATAAAGGGCTAGTAGCCAAAATCTATAAAGAACTTCTTAAACTCAACCCCCAAAGAACAAATGATCCAATCAAGAAATGGGCAGAAGACATGAACAGACATTTTTCCAAAGAAGACATCCAAACAGCCAACAGACACATGAAAAAGTGCTCAACATCACTCGGCATCAGGGAAATCCAAATCAAAACCTCAATGAGATATCACCTCACACCAGTCAGAATGGCTAAAATTAACAAGTCAGGAAACGACAGCTGTTGGCGGGGATGTGGAGAATGGGGAACCTTCCTACACTGTTGGTGGGAAGGCAAGCTGGTGCAGCCAATCTGGAAAACAGTATGAAGGTTCTTCAAAAAGTTGAAAATAGAGCTACCATATGATCCAGCAATTGCACTACTGGGTATTTACCCCAAAGATACAAATGTAGGGATCCGAAGGGGTATGTGCACCCTGATGTTTATAGCAGCAATGTCCACAATAGCCAAACTATGGAAAGAGCCAAGATGTCCATCAGCAGATGAATGGATAAAGAAGATGTGGTGTATATATATACAATGGAATATTATGCAGCCATCAAAAGGAATGAAATCTTGCCATTTGCAATGACGTGGATGGAACTGGAGGGTATTATGCTGAGCAAAATAAGTCAATCAGAGAAAGACATGTATCATATGACCTCACTGATATGAGGAATTCTCAATCTCAGGAAATAAACGGAGGTTTGCTGGAGAGGTGGGGGGTGGGAGGGATGGAGTGGCTGGGTGATAGACATTGGGGAGGGTATGTGCTATGGTGAGCGCTGTGAATTGTGCAAGACTGTTGAATCACAGATCTGTACCTCTGAAACAAGTAATACATTATATACTAAAAAAAAAAAAAAAGGAAAAAGAAGAAGATAGGAGGAGGGGAAGAATGAAGCAGGGGAAATCGGAGGGGGAGACGAACCATGAGAGACGATGGATTCTGAAAAACAAACTGAGGGTTCTAGAGGGGAGCGGGTGGGAGGATGGGTTAGCCTGGTGATGGGTATTAAAGAGCGCACATTCTGCATGGAGCACTGGGTGTTATACACAAACAATGACTCATGGAACACTACATCAAAAACTAATGATGTAATGTATGGTGATTAGCATAAAATAATAATAAAAAATAAAATAAAGGTTCAGGTCAACTCTGAAGTTCTGTGATTCCAAAAAAATGTTGATACCTGTATAAGAGAAAGAGCAACTTGAAATTGATTTGTTAAAATGGAGCATTTGTTAGTTAAAATATGTTTAGATCTTGAGTTTTCCCCCTGGGAAGGTTCTTTCAAGTAAATTATGTGTTTAGAAGTGTGGCTAAAGATGTTAGTTAATAATGATGAACAAGCATGCTGCCCACATATGAATATGATCCTGCTTGCTTCTTTTTAAAAAAGAAATGCAACAGTGATGGGTTTCCTTTATGATAAAAAAAAAGATACTCGTTAGAAGTTTGGTTAATGGCAAAGGGCACAGTGCGGGTGGAAACAAAATATGCTTTCTGTACAAAATTAACGGCCTATATGTGACTCAAATCCATGGCCTTGGACTCATTAGGTGTTTTCTAAATTGACAATGCTCTAACTAATATATTAATGAATCTCAAAATAATGATAAATTCTGTGTAAAAGAATAGGGTTCTTCTTCAACTTCACTTGTTAAAACAGGTGCAGAGTATTAAACAAGGATGCCAAAAATGTATTTTCTGGAATCACAATGACAATAGGGATAAAAAATTGTCTTTCTCTCTTTTTGTCCTGGTATTTGTTCACACATGTAGAGAATGCCATAATTAGCATTTGGTAGTCTACTGGCCAAGTGTTGATAACACTAAGTATAAAAGATGATAGAGGGAACTCAAAAAATAAAGAAGATAGAGATCAGAAATGCTGGATGTTACTAAAATACTATGTATGCATGTTCACACACACAAAAAATGTAAACCTAAGAAGTCTAATAAGTTTTCTATTCTGAAACATTTAGTGCTGAGTCAGAGGCCATGCACCGCCAAATCTAGTATTGGGGAATCAACACATCTAAACTGGGCAATTAATTTGGGTCATTGATCATTTCAGTGATGTTAAGGCCCAGTGCAAGAGGACTAAGCAGATCCATCAGTTTGCTTATTAAGCTGCCTTAAGGATTCATTCAGACAACCATATGACCCTTGCCAAATACTTAATAGCTAACTGATACCTTTACTGAGGATGATATTTTCTAAATCTTGTTCCTTGGATTTGTAATTAATTTTAGCTTTAAAGGTTCCGAGAGGTATTGCAGCAAAGAAATAGGTTCAGCATGTTCTAACCTAGAATTTCCCCATATTAATTGCCTATGGAGTCTTTTTTCTTTTCTTGTCAGTGACATATATTATTGTTCAGTTGTGCCCACTTTGAGAAATGGTGACTTACAAGGTACTTATAATTTACTGAGAAAACTTATGAAAGAATAGATGAAATTACTTGTATATTGAAGAAATATCACATGAGAGAAACTGAGGCCCAAGTTTAGAATTTCTTCTTTATGTCTCTAAATTTTACATTTTTATATTTTAATGTATAAAATTATACAATATATTTAAAACGATTAAAATCAAACTAATAGATTTAAGTAGCAACTCCTTAAGTTCTAGACATTTGGACTAGAGTGGCTTTACTATGCATCAAAACATGAATACAAGAGAAGCAATATCAGTTACTTGGCCAAAGTACAATTTCTGCTAAATTACATTCTGCTTAATTAAAAGTCCACTTATAGCATCCATTATATGTAGTTTTTCTTCACTTCCTGCCTCAAATCTCTGTTATGTTGTCTTATGTTATTTTGTTGCTAAGTAGCTCCCTTCAGATGACTGATACATTGGTTTGAAAAGGGACTTTAGATGATACTCATAGCATAAATGAAACTCACTTTGCTTGATCATAATTCCTTTGTTAATTGTCTTTGTTTTGCTAAGAAATTAATAACTGTTTACAGACATGAAAGAGAACTCTCATGTATTCCAATGTATGTAATTCATCAGACCAACTCAATGATCTCTCATAGACCAATTTCATATTATAGATTATTGACATGGTAGGCTATTATGGTGTGACATATCAATTTTGGCTGTTGCCAGTCAACCATGGACACTAAAGCCACATATTTAAATCACTGTTTCCCTTGGTTAAGATTAAAAATAATGTTCAACATAATATATATTGAAAGTAAAACACTTACTTTTAGTATTTTATTAAACTCTCCACAGGAAATAATATGCTTAATAGATCAATGACATTTGCAATTTCATTCTGTTTACCAAAGTCATTTGTGAAAAACAGTGAAGGGATTTATAGTACTCACTTTGTCAATTCTATTCGTATTCTTGTTTAAACCATCAGAAAAATTCTTTTCTAAAATTAACCTGACTCATATATACATATAATATCCAAATTAGTTTTAAAATTATGTTTCTAATTGCATAGCAGAGTATTCCCTCATACCTGTAAATGGTTGCTCCTGTGGTAAGCTTTATCATAAGTTTAAGATAAAAGCAGGTCTTCTTTCAAGTGGAATTCTGCATTCATGAGGTATATGTGCTGGGTGCACTGGAGGTGCTTATTCATTAATTACATACCTTGTTGGAATAGTGGCAATCCTTATTTTAACTTATTAATAACTATTTTTGATGCCCTATTTAGAAGAGCACCATAATACCATATAACTCCATGGTCAGAAGCTTATTTTTTATCATTTGGAAAGAAATAAAATACTATGTCCTGAAACACATCAGTTTCATGGGATCTGGTCTAATAACATCTGTAGAGAATTGACTTTTCTTGGTGAGTGTTTATTATGGAATCAGTACTGCTATACAAATTTCAATCATGTTTAAAGCTGGTAATAACTACTTTGTATAATGAGAACACTAAAAGTAGTTATTTTATAATGATGTTTTAAATGAAAAATTAATCTTTAATCTCTAACCAATGAAGTAGAAATAGTAAATACATTTTATGACAAGAAGCTTCATTTCATAATTGGGAAGACATTGTGGTCTTTTAAAGAATGAAAATCAAAGGACGAACAACACAAATAAAAAAAGTTGCTATAAAAGTGTTGAACATATTTCCTATTCTTTTCTTAGATAATACAAATTTTCCATATAAAAACCAGTGAATAGATATTTTCAATTGTCGTAATTTTAAACATATATTTGGAACTGGAAGACATATTAAAGATCATCTGCTCCAGATGTTTTCACATTGTATTCCTCAGAGTCCTAGGGTTTCATGGAAATGCCTTAGAAGCTAAGTTATGTGGTGCAATGAAAAGGAAGCAGGTTGGGTAAGTCTCTGGGTCATCCTCAGGATTGCCGCTTTTTTTTTTTTTTTTTCCTGATTTATACGTGAGGTTCCACTTAATATTTTGCATGAAGTCAGAGTTCTTTTGCAAAAAAAATGAAAAATACCTTAAAAAAATCATTGATGTAGGCCATCCTCCTTATTTTAATGTTGAAAAAGTTAAGACCCAGTAGATTTAAATAACTTATTTGTGAGCATACCCATTTACTGAGTGGCAGAATGAATTGTTCATCAAAGTAATTTGCCAAGATATGTTCATTATTCCTTATATTTATATATGATTTTGAACTTTTCAAAGCAGCTTCATATCTGTTATTTGATTTGATCCTCAGAAAATAACACTTATCTTCAGTTATTATTGGCAAAAAGGTAGTTGCTAAATTATAATATAGATAATGGTCAATTGAGGAGTATATAATTGTGCTGCTAAGGTCATTACCTGAGATATACTAAATCACATTTAATTTTGTAATAACTATATTATTACAAAATTAATGATAAAATAAATAACTTTTGATAAAGTTATTAAGTGGTTATAGAAAGTCTTAGCTCAATTTTAGAGATGAAGAGATGAAGTTGAAAGAGAGAAACCCACCAGGGTTATACCATATTATTGGTAAAGTCTGGATGAAAACTAAGTTCTCTTGGCTCTCAAGGGCTTGCTGTGGATCATAATAATTTGTTCTAATAACAGCTTGTGTAGAAAGTGTCAGTTTACACATATGTTGCACATGTACTTTTCAAAATGCTTATCAGAAGTCTGTGAAGCTGTCACTGTAGACTCTCAGAACTCACTGAGATCTTAAGAAACATCAAGGCCTGCATTTACACTTTATTGATGAAGAAACTGAAATTCAGGCTAAATAAAAGGACTTATAATTAGAGGCAGGACTCAAATTAAAATCCACATATTCTAAATTCAAGTCAGTGTTTTTCCTAACAAACAGCAATGCATTTTAATTTGTAAGTATATGCTAACTAATGGAAATAAACATTCTTGCCAGAGTTCCAGCACCTTTGTTTTTAATCATCTAGCTCTTCTGTCTTAGAATGCCAAAAAACCTTGCTGAGGTAGACTTACAAACTGTTTAAGATGGCCATAAGTCCTTTTGTGATTTGCAATGACCCTAGGGAATAAAGTCATGTTCACACATGAGGAGAGATTATGGACATCTAACATTTACATGGAAATATAAGGATTTTTGGTGGGTTACTGTGAGAGTTTGCAAGTGAAGAAGTTCATATCCACTTTTCTGTCCAGTGGAGAGATTCAATCTCTATTTCCTGAATGGAGTCTCAGTTCACTAAAAGTTTAACACCCCTTGAAAGGTAAATAGAATTCTTTTTAGTTTCCAGACAATTGAGACTCAAAGACTGCACTTACTGTTTTTCTAAATCTCTACTAGGTCTATTAAAAAGCAGTTGTTCATAGTTACTTTTCTGTATGCACTTCATTTCTACTATTGTCACCTCAGATGCCTTCTCAATGGTGGAACTTCTTTCCCAAATAACACTTGCAAAATTAAATGTGATTTAGTATATCTCAGGTAATGACCTTAGCAGCACAATTATATACTCCTCAATTGACCATTATCTATATTATAATTTAGCAACTACCTTTTTGCCAATAATAACTGAAGATAAAAAAATATGGGTTACTGTCGGGGTTTATAGCTTTTCTTTTAGTGAAATTAAAATAAGAAATTATTGGGGTGTCTGGGTGGCTCAGTGAGTTAAGCATCTGACTCTTGATTTCAGCTCAGGTCTTGATCTCAGGGACATGAGTTCAAGCCCTGTGTTGGGCTACACACTGGGTATGGAGCCTACTTAAAAATATATATATTGAAGGAGATCCATTTGAATGACTCAGTTCATTGGGGAAAATACATGCCCCCAGTGGCAGAAATAAATTAGGCATAGAAATGTATTCCAGATCAACAAATATGTATAAGTTATTATCAAACACACAAAAGTTTCAAATATAGGAAAAGAAAGATCAGAGTTTAGGAGAAGGTGAGAAGGAGATATATTAGGAAGGTAAAAGATCTTGAATGAATAGGATTGGACAAGATAGGAAAGGTTCTAAGGACAGAAAGAAGTCAAAAGGTAAAGACAAGGAAACCTGACCCCTAGAAGCTATAGCTCAGGACTGCTATGTATGGTAGTGCAATTGTTCACAACACAAGGGATTTACATGTGGGACCAGTGGTGGTTTAAATCCAAGCTGTGCAACCTGGAAGTTTTTTCTCTTAGAGGAAGGGGTTCTATGGCAAGCAGAATTTTAAAGATCCCTCCATCCCTGAACCCCACTCAAGATTCCCATGCCCCAGTGATTCAAACATTTATCTAGACTCTATTATGAAAGGATTTTTCAATTGTAATTAATGTCCCATGTCAGTTGACCATAAAATACAGATATTATCTAAGTGGGCCTGAATTAATCATGTGAGCCCTTCAAAAGCAAAGGGTCTTCTCCTGCAGGTCAGAGAAGGGAAAGTGAAAAAAACTGAAGAACATGAGAGCTTCAACATGCCTTTGCTGACTTTGAATATGGAAGGGATCATGTGAGAAGGGATGTGGATATCCATTTGAAGCTAAGAGCAGCTCTCAGCCGTTAGCCAGCAAGGGAGCAGGAACCTCAGTCTTAACAACCAGGAGGAACTGCATTCTGCCAGCAACCTGAATGAGCTTGGAAGCAGATTCTTCTCTAAAACCTACACTAAAGGAACACAGATCTGCCAACACTTTGATTTCAGCCTTGTGGGACCCTGAGCAGAGAACCTAGTAAAGTCTACCTGAACTTCTGATCTATAGAACTATGAGATAGAAATGGGTTTTGTTTTAAGCCTCTACGTTTGTGGCAATTTGTTGTGGTAACAATAGAAAACCTATACAGGTGCCTTTAAAAAATCATAGGAAGATGGTCTATGAGCTAATGTCAGCTCCCCCTATAATTTTATATGCCCAAGTTCTTCAGAAAAACAGAGGAAAGTCTTAGGGGTGACCAATCATATGTTTTCCCTTTTGATTCTCAGTCCAAGTACCATTGTTTTCAGGGGCAATTGTGACAACTGTCAGTGCAAATACTGACCTGAAAAACTCAATCAAAGGTAGAAGGTTGTTTGTTCTTGTGCTTATTTTTCAATTATACTTCCCTCTTCACTTTTAATCTCTTCCACAGAACATTTTTTAAAAGATTTTATTTTTAAGTAATCTCTATACCCAACATGAGGCTTGAACTCACAACCCTGAGATCAGGGGTTGCACACTCTCCTGACTGAGCCAGCCAGATACCCCTCTCTTCCACAGAAAATTTTTAAGAATGACTTTGTGGCAAACCTGTAATGAAGCTAATTTTTCCATAACTAGAATTTTAAGTAAGACTTCTAATTGTGAATGCCATTAAGTGCTTCTTAGAACTAGCATCTTGCTTATCAGAAAGAGGTGATAATTCATTAGGGTTTTGGTTGGGCTGTGCAGTATGCTTAGGGTGTTCAGAGAGAGGAAAATTTGATACCTAACCTTATAAACTAAAAGTCCAAGCTATTTGTGACTTTAAAACAAAACTACACATGCTTGAATTTAAAGAAAATTTACATATATTTTTTTTTTTCTAAGACTGAAAATTTTATAGCTCTTTTTGCTAATGGATTTTTAGGGGATTGATTTACTACCCTTTGGTTTATTTTTTGGTTATGTTTACCATTTCTTCTTTTGAAAATTACATTTCAGTCACAACTGAATTGAAATACCAAAGTAATTATTTGTCATTATTTTTTTAAAACTGAAATGCTGATCCTGAAAATGTCAGATAGTGAATAGAAACCAATCTACATTTTCTAAGTGCTGCATTTACTTTCTTCTGCATCATTTAAGAAAGAAGCTGAGATGTTAATAAAGATACTGGAATTATTGTCATCAAATTTATCATATATTTAGGCTAAAGAAGATTTGTAATACTGTGTTACCACAGTATTTATGTCAGACAGTTATTCCCAAGAGTAAAGCTGGCAGGATTTTTATGAATGCTTACTTTGAATGGGTTTTACAATATGATGGCGATCTCAACCCCAGAGATAGGCAGATAACTCTACAGACAAGTGGAGAATAAAATTTGAAAATCCAAAAGCAGGCAATAGTAAGGGAAGTTTTATAGCTAATACAGAGTCCAGCCATGGGATATTAGGGAGTAAGACTTTTTCTTAGGAAGACAACTAGCAAGAGTAACATAAGCTTTAGCTCTTGATTTACTGGAGTATTCAAGAATACAAGGCAAAATATAGAGCCATTTATCAAAATTATATTAGCCTCAATTTTCAAAATGAAGTAAAAACTCACTAATCAAGGCATCAAGTAAGCACTGTTAAATATGAGATTTATTTAATAACTAAGGCATAAGTAAACCAGCAAGTAGAAGGCAAATAGCTAAATCTGAGGAGGAAAAAGGAAATATAAAGGTTTAAGACAAATGTTCTGTGGAAGAGATTAAAAGTGAAGAGGGAAGTATAATTGAAAAAGAAAACAAGCACAAGAACAAACAACCTTCTACCTTTGATTGAGTTTTTTTAGGTCAGTATTTGCATTGACAGTTGTCACAATTGCCCCTGAAGACAATGTACTTGGACTGAGAATCAAAAGGGAAAACATATGATTGGTCACCCCTAAGACTTTCCTCTGTTTTTCTGAAGGTTTAAGAAAAAGGGCATATAAAGGTTTAAGACTACTTTGGGGTCAATGGGTCTAGACAAAGGTTTCTCAACCTTGGCAATATTGATATTTTGGACTGGATAATTTTGTTGTTGTTGTGGGGGACTGTCCTGGGCAAAGTAGGATATTTAGCAGTATCCCTGACTTTTACTCCATTAGATGCCAGTAGCAATCTCCCCTCCTGCCCCATTTATGATAACCAAACACATCTCCACACATTGCAAAATGTCCCCTGAAGGGTAAAATTTCCCCAGGTTGAGAATCGTTTGTTTAGAGTATAAGAAAGGCTCAGTCTGCTGTAGAGATAGGCCTAACCATATCACTGAGGAGTTTGAAGTGGAGAGCAAGAGACAGTTTCTGACCACTAATGAAAGAGAGTCCACTGAAAATGACTTTAAAATGGTCTGGTATCTGCCCTTGAATGAATATTAGCACAAATATTAGTGACCAGAATGATTGTGTCTTACCACAATATATTTGTTAGGTAAGACATTATTCTTTACAAGGTCAAGGGTAGAGGTACAGTTACTAATTAATTTGATTATTTGGAATGGTATATCAACTTCAGACTATAAATGCACAAGTTATAATGTAAAATAAAGTAGGCTAATATTTATTGTGTGTAATGTAAGGTAAGTTACTATAGGAGAAAAATGTATAATATTTTATAATCATCCACAAGAAGCTTACAATTTTATAGGGAAAATTAAGATGTGACCCCATTAATTTTAAATACTAATTTGAGATTCAGAAGATAAAACAATTGATTGATTAATTACAAAATTAGGCCAGTACAAGTCATAAATTCACAGGAGTTGGGATTCAGAGAAAGTAGAGGGCAAATTTTAGAGGGTTTTGGAGCCAGATTGTAAAGATTTATTGAAGAATGTTGAGTATAAGAATGATTGTATGAAACTACTCTTCAAGAGATTAGTTTAGTAATGATTAGTATAATGAATTAGGAGTGGGGTGGGAGAGGGTATTGAAATAAAGACTCAGAGGAGAAAAAAGATGGCAGAGGAGTAGGGGACCCTATTCCAACTGGATCCCTGAATTGAGCTGGATATCTACCAGACCACTCTGAACACCCATGAAATCAGCCTGAGATGTAAGAAGATATATCTGGATCTCTACAAACAGAATATCGAAGATGGTTGGTTTCAAGGTATGAAGCAAGGAGCCATGATTCCTCAGACAGATATCAGAGGCTAAATGGAAGGGGGAGGGAGCCATCACAATCCTCCACCATTGGTGTGCAAAAACCTCCAGTGCTAGGGACCAGGCACAGACTTGCAGACCAGTAGAGATGGGAAAGGACTTTAGGGCAACCCCTGGACTGAAACCTGGAGCAGTGGGGCCATGTGTATGAACTGGGGGCAGCTGGCAGTTTTAGAAGCACAAGAGGGAGAGACGAGCCCCCACCTGCAGGCGAGGACTGGGAGCGATGCTGAGGGGCACACAACCCAGGACGCCACAGTTTATAGCAGAACAGACAGAAACGGAGATGGTGTGGCCTGGAGAGCTCACTGAAGAACAGACTGAGATCTCTCTGTCATGAGGCAGAGGGTTGGAAATGGTCTCTTCTGCTCTGACTCTCAGAAGAGACATGGAAAGGCACCAGGGAAAGACACCAGTGAACAAAAGCCCCCCAAAAACGTTTTTCACTGAGCCCATTCCCCCGCCACACAGGGCAGGGCAACTCTGCCCAAACAGGGTTGCCTGAGTAACAGTGCAGCAGGCCCCTCCCCCAGAAGACAGGCTGGGAGAACAAGAGACCGACAACCCTAAGGTCCCTACAAAACAGGTGAATCTTGCTTGAGTTGTGGTCAATAATTTGGAATCTGTACATTCTCTCAACCACCCCCAACAGAATGACTAGGAGGAGGAACCCCCAAAATAGGAATGACTCAGAGACTGACTTCTGGAACAGATTTACAAATGGATACAGATATAACCAAGATGTCAGAAATGGACTTCAGGGTGACAGTTATAAAGACAATAGCTAGAATGGAGAAATTGATTAATGGCAACATTGAGTTTGTAAGGGCAGAAATGAAAGCTGAACTAGCAGAACTTAAAAATGCTATCAATGAGATCCAATCTAATCTAGATACTCTAACAGCTAGGGTAAACGAGGCAGAAGAATGAATTAGTGATCTAGAAGACAAATTGATAGAGAAGAAAGAAAACAGGAGGCCTAGGAAAAACAGCTTATAATCCACGAAAACAGAATTAGAGAAATAAGTAATGCCATGAAACATTCCAATGTCAGAATTATTGGGATCCCTGACGGGGTGGAGAGAGAGAGAGGACTAAAAGATATATTTGAGCAAATCGTAGATGAGAACTTCCCTAATCTGGGGAATGAAACAAACATTCATGTCCTAGAGGCAGAGAGGACTCCTACCAAGATCAAGGAGAACAGACCAATGCCTGGCATGTAATAGTAAAATTCGCAAGTCTTAGAACCAAGGAAACATCTTAAGGGCAGTTAGGGGGAAGAGACTCCTTATGTACAGAGGGAGGAACATCAGAATAACATCAGACTTATCCACAGAGACCAGGCAAGCCAGAAAGGGCTGGCAAGACATATTCAGGGTAGTAAACGAGAAGAACATGCAGCCAAGAATACTTTATCTGGCAAGGCTGTCGTTTAGAATGGATGGAGAGATGGAGAACTTCCAAGACTGGCAGAAACTGAAAGAATATGTGACCACGAAGCCGGGTCTGCAAGAAATATTAACGGGGGTTCTATAAAAGGAGAAAGACCCTAAGAGTGATATACAACAGAAATTTACAATCTATAGAAACAAGGTCTTCACAGGCAACATGATGACAATAAATTCATATCTTTCAATAATCACTCTCAACGTGAATGGCCTAAATGCTCCCATAAAACAGGATAGGGTTGCAGATTGGATAAAAAGACAGGACACATCCACAGGCTGTCTACAAGAGACTCATTTGGAACCTAAAGATACATCCAGACCTGAAGCGAAGGGATGGAGATCCATCTTCCATGCCAACGGACCTCAAAAGAAAGCTGGGGTAGCAATTCTTATATCAGACAAATTAGATTTTAAACTAAAGCCTGTAGTTAGACACAGAAGGACACTATATCATTCTTAAAGGGTCTCTCCAGCAATTGTAAATATCTACGCCCCCAACATGGGAGCAGCCATCTACATAAGCCAACTGTTAACCAAAATAAAGAGTCATAATGATAATAATATGTTAATTGTAGGAGACCTCACTACTCCACTCTCAGCAATAGACAGATCATCTAAGCAGAAAATCAACAAGGAAACAAGAGCTTTGAATGACACACTGGACCAGATGGACCTCATAGATATATACAGAACATTCCACCCTAAAACAGCGGAATACTCATTCTTCTTGAATGCACAAATCAGGTTTCAACCAATACCAAAAGACTGAGATTATTCCCTGCATATACTCAGACCATAATGCTTTAAAACCGGAGCTCAATCACCAGAAAAAATTTGGAAGAAATTCAAACATGGAAGCTAAAAACCACTCTACTCAAGAATATTTGGGTCAACCAGGAAATCAAAGAAGAACTTAAACAATTCGTGGAAACCAATGAGAATGAAAACACATCGTTCCAAAACCTATGGGATATTGCAAAGGCGGTCCTAAGGGGGAAATACATAGCCATCCAAGCCTCACTCCAAAAAATAGAAAAATCCCGAATTCAGCAACTAACTCTACACCTTAAATAACTAGAGAAAAAGCAACAAATGATGCCTAAGCCATGCATTAGAAGAGAAATAATTAAGATTAGAGCAGAGATCAATGAATTGGAAACCACAAACACAGTAGATCAGATCAACAAAGCTAGAAGCTGGTTCTTTGAAAGAATTAATATGATTGATAAACCACTGACCAGACTTATCCAAAAGAAAAGAGAAAGGACCCAAATTAATAGAATTATGAATGAAAAGGGAGAGATCATGACTAACACCAAGGAAATAGAAACCATTATTAGAAATTATTATCAACAACCTTATGCCAATAAGCTGAGCAACCTGGATGAAATGGATGCCTTCCTGGAAACCTATAGAGTACCAAGACTGAAACAGGAAGAAATTGAGAACCTGAATAGGCCAATAACTTGTAACGAGATTGAAGCAGTGATCAAAAACCTCCCAAAAAACAAGAGTCCAGGTCCTGATGGAGTCCCTGGGGAATTCTACCAAATATTCAAAGAAGAAATAATACCTATTCTCCTGAAGCTGTTTAAAAAAATAGAAACAGAAGGAAAACTTCCAGACTCATTCTATGAGGCCAGCATTACCTTAACCCCAAACCAGGCAAAGACCCCATCAAAAAGGAGAATTTCAGACCGATGTCCCTGATGAGTATGGATTCCAAAATCCTCAGCAAAATCCTAGCTAATAGGATCCAACAATGCATTAAAAGGATCATCCACCATGACCAAGTGGGAGTTATCTCCAGGATGCAAGGGTGGTTCAACATTCACAAATCAATCAATGTGATAGAACACATTAATAAGAGGAGAGAAAAGAACCATATGTTCCTCTCAATTGATGCAGAAAAAGCATTTGACAAAATACAGCATCCTTTCCTGATAAAACTCTTCAGAGTTTAAGGATAGAGGGAACATTCCTCAAGTTCATAAAATCCATCTATGAAAACCCACAGCAAATATCATCTTCAATGGGGAAAAGCTGAGAACCTTTCCCTTAAGATCAGGAACATGACAAGGATGCCCACTCTTGCCACTATTTTCAACATAGTACTAGAAGTCCTAGCAACAGCAATCAGACAGCAAAAAGAAATAAAAGTATTCAAATTGTCAAAATCTTTTGACACATATTTCACTGTTTCGCTCTGTTACTCTATATGGCAATGATCTGCCTACTGCAAAGTACTGGGGAATTATTACTTTCATTTTAATAAAATATCCTCTTGTCACGTTAAGACAGGAGTGCTTATAAACTGAGAATTTTGCACCTTTTATTAGGCTGTCCAGTAGAGAGGTCCCACCCTTATTGCATGGTGGAATTCTCCACTGAGAGATGACAACTTAAAATTATATAAACTCTTTGTGACATCTATGTCTCTGATCCAGGCATTATACATATAACCCCTCTGGTTAGAGAAGCTACCCCTCAGTAAAATAAATAAATAAATAAATAGAATTTAAGTGTAAGAATATTATACCAATCAGATTATCATAATATAATAGTTAAATTTCAGTAGCTTTCATATCAGCTCAGAGATTTCTTTACTATATTGATTCCTCCCTTAAATGAAAGAAAATTAACTTGACCATAACAAAATGAGAATAAGTGATTGAGAATAAGTGATTATTTGTAACCTTCATAGGAAATGAGTCACCTTTTTAAAATTATTAAAATTATTTGTCATTTTTATTTAAAATCATTTAATTAACATATACTATATTATTAGTTTCAATGGTGGAGTTTAGTGATTCATCAGTTGCATATAACACCCAGTGCTCATTACATCACATGCCCTCCTTAATGCCCATCACCCAGTTACCCCATCCCCCCACCCATCTCCCGTCCAGCAGCCCTCAGTTTGTTTCCTATAGTTCAGAGTCTCTTATGGTTTGTTTCCCTCTCTTATTTCGTCTTATTTTCTTTTTCCCTCCCTTTCCCTATGTTCATCTGTTTTGTTTCTTACATTCCACATATGAGTAAAATCATATGATATTTGTCTTTCTCTGACTGACTCATTTCACTTAGCATAATACCTTCAAGTCCCTGCTACATTTTTGCAAATGGTAAGATTTCATTTTTGATGGCTGAGTAGTATTCCACTCTGTGTGTGTGTGTGTGTGTGTGTGTGTGTATACCACAACCTCTTTATCCCTTCATCTGTTGATGGACATCTGGTCTCTTTCCATATCTTGGCTATTGTGGACATTGCTGCTATAAACACTGGGGTGCAAGTGCCCCTTCGAATCACGATGTTTGTATCCTTTGGATAAAAACTGATTAGTGCAATTGCTGGGTTATAGGGTAGCTCTATTTTTAACTCTTTGAGGAACCTCCATTTCGTTTTCCAGAGTGGCTGCACCAATTTGCATTCCCACCAACAGTGTAAGAGTGTTCCCCTTTCTCCACATCCTCTCCAACATCTGTTGTTTCCTGACTTGTTAATTTTAGCCATTCTGACTGGTGTGTGGTGGTATCTCATTGTGGTTTTCATTTGTATTTCCCTGATGCCAAGTGATGTGGAACATTTTATCATGTGTCTGTTACCATTTGTATTTCTCCTTTGGAGAAATGTCTATTCGTGTCTTCTGCCCATTTCTTGACTGGATTATTTGGTTTCTGGGTGTTGAGTTTGATAAATTCTTTATAGATTTTGGATACTAGCCCTTTATCTGATAAGACATTTGCAAACATCTTCTCCCATTTTGTAGGTTGTCCTTCAGTTTTGTTGACTATTTCCTTTGTTGTGCAAAACTTGTTATCTTGATGAAGTCCCAATAGTTCATTTTTGTTTTTGTTTCCCTTTCCTTTGAAGACGTGTTTAGCAAGAAGTTACCGTGACCAAGGTTAAAGAGGTTGCTGCCTGTGTTCTCCTCTAGGGTTTTGATGAATTTCTTTCTCACATTTAGGTCTTTTATCCATTTTGAGTTTATCTTTGTGAATGGTGTAAGAAAATAGTCCAGTTTCATTCTTCTGCATGTGGCTGTCCAAATTCCCAGCACCATTTTTTGAAGAGACTGTCTTTTTTCCATTGGATATTCTTTCATGATTTGTTGAAGATTAGTTGACCATAGAATTGACAGTCCATTTATGGGTTCTCTATTCTGTTCCATTGATCTATGTTTTTGTTTTTGTGCCAGTACCATACTGTCTTGATGACAGCTTTGTAATACAGCTTGAAGTCTGGAATTGTGATGCCATCAGCTTTGGTTTTCTTTATCAACATTCCTTTGGCTATTTAGGATTTTTTTTTCCTTTTTGGCTCCATACAAATTTTAGGATTATTTGTTCCAGCTCTATGAAAAATGTTGATGGTATTTTGAAAGGGATTACATTGAATGTGTAGATTGCTTTGGGTAGCATAGACCTTTTAACAATATTTTTTCTTCCAATCCATGAGTATTTGAATATTTCTCATTTCTTTGTGTCTTCCTCAATTTATTTCATAAATGTTCTATAGTTTACAGATATAGAGTACAGATCCTTTACCTCTTTGGTTAGGTGTATTCCTAGGTATCTTATGGTTTTTGGTGAACAGTCACCTTTATTCTCTCTCCCGTTAGTAAAAGTGTGTGAATACATTTGTATAGTCACTGGATATTCTGTGAGGGTTGTTACTGTTTATAATGAAGCTTTTGCAAACCCCATCACATCAATTTAGGATCATGTTATCTGTAGTTATGGCATGCTTATTTTCTGGTAGTGAAAGTAGAGGATACTGAAATAGGATGTATTTTCTCATTTAAAATTGCTTTTGATTGTGTACAAAGGCTTGAAATTAAAAGCATGATATATGCTTAAATATCCTATTTCAACTCTCTAAATGCTTTTTGTTGAAGGAAAGAAGTGCACTAAAGTAGGGTACACTTAGAATTGTTACACTGAGAAGAATTCTTGTAACCTGCATTCTGTATGTCGGATATACTGCAGCTGTACTATGCAAAACCATCTCAGAGAGATTTATCCTATTTTGTTCTTTCAGGATTCTGTTGCTGAGGCAAAGGGAGGGACATCAAAAGGGAATTGAAAATGATTTATTGTCAAACATAATCCCTGACTACTAAACTAGATAGTAGCTCTAGGAAAGCTGCCACAATTTTATAAAATGAACGTAAAATAAGAGGTGAAACAGCTTTGGCATTCTCAGATTCCTTCATCAGTTACCACCTTTATCTTGGAGAAAGGAGCTCTTATTCCTCCAAAGCAGTGTACTCAATATTTTCCTATGTGACTAATAAAAGACATTTTATTGTTAAAATATTAGATCCTCACTGGAAAATTCTTTGCAGGATACTTCCATTTCAAAGAAACATTTGAGCAAATAGTGTATATGAGGAACTGTTTATTTGTAGTTCTTGCCTTACAGGGTAATTTAGTTCCTATTAGAATTTACAAATTAGTGTTTTAAATGGAAAATAGTATCAGAAATAACAACAATATTTGAATATTTAGTAGATTCTGTGCCAATATACATTTAATATACTAATATTAATAATTAAATATTAATAAACTAATAAAATTGTTAATAACATAATTAAATAATAATATCTAATATACAACATTGCAAATGTTTTGGTACCCATCATATAGTAAATCAAATTGCTGCAGGAAAAAAAAAATGGTTCAGGCATAGAAGGCAGGACTTCTGAGACTTGTTAAATGAAAATAATACTTATTTCCTCCCAGTTTTGCTGGGGTAATATATATGAACATACTTTGTGAATTGTAAAAGTCTCTGCAGATTTTAATCCTAATTCTGATGCCACATAAATTAAGGATTATCATTATTTTTAAAGATTTTATTTATTTATTTGAGAGAGAGAGGAAGAGCCAGAGAGAGAGCACGAGAGGAGAAGAGAGGCAGAGGGAGAAGCAGAATCCCCACTGAGCTGGGAACCCAATGTGGTACTTGATCCCAAGACCCCAGGATCATAACCTGAGCCTCAGGCAGCCGCTTAACCGACTGAGTCACCCAGGCATCCCTATTATTCGTTCTAATTCTAGTAAGTGTTCTTTGTTACAGGGAGGGAAAATAATAACTTTTCTTTTCCCCCAATTGCCTGGATTTTCTGGTGAAATTAGGTTTGTATCTATGCCATTTGATCACTGATAGAGAAAAACAATATTTTCTATCTCTAATAGAATATCTATTTTGTGAAGAGGAAAGGGAATAAAATTGGACTTAGTCTCAGCCATCTCAGGCATTTTTCAAGAGATAGCTCCATTTTTACTTATAACTAGAACTCTATTTATGTTGTTATGCATTTTTAAACAAATATAAAGGATCAGAACAAAAATTTTGTTCTCTTACTTTAGTCCTCCTATTTGGCTTTCTGGATCATTCTTCCCTAAGGAAAATTTCAAAGAAATATGTAATCACTGTGGTCATATTCATCTTTTGGGGTAATGTGCAAGAATCTTAAGGTATGAACAAGAAAAATAGCACTGGACAATTTTCAAATTAATGTATCTTTCACAAATGTAGTGAAAAGAAGGGGCACATGCACCCCAATGTTCATAGCAGCAATGTCTGCAATATCCAAACTGTGAAAGGAGCTGAGATGCCCTTCAACAGATGAATGGGTAAAGAAGATGTAGTACATATATACAATGGAATATTATTCAGCCATCAGTAAGGATGAATACCCACTATTTGCATTTACATGGATGGTACTGGAGGGGATTATGCTAAGTGAAGTAAGTCAAGCAGAGAAAGACAATTATCATATGGTTTCACTCATATGTGGAACATAAGCAATAGCACGGAGGACCATAGGGGAAGGAAGGGAAATCTGAAGGGGGAGAAATCAGAGAGGGAGATGAACCATGAGAGACTATGGACCCCAGGAAACACACTGAGGGTTTTAGAGGGGAGGGGAGTGCAGGGATGGGTTAGCTGGGTAATGGGTATTAAAGAGGGCACGGGTTGTGATGTGCACTGGGTGTTATACATAACTAATGAATGATTGAACACTACATCAAGAACTAATGATGTGCTGTATGCCAGCTAACTGAACATAAAAAAAAGAAAAGCCACAAAGTAAAATAAATTAATTAATTAATTACTGTCTCTTTCAAGGATATACTATTGTCTTAACCAACTATGATTTAGACCTATCTGTTTAATTAATATTCATGTTAACATATCTATATAAAATACAGATGTATAAATACAAAAATATCTTTACCTGTATTATGTGACTTCAAAGCAGTAGTAGACAACCATAAATATAGACTTTTAGGGAATGACAGGTCTGTGGTGTGTTGTGTAGTAGAATGAATGATATGTTTGAGTACTGTGAAAAGGATTATGTGACTTCAAAGCAGTAGTAGACAACCACAAATATAGACTTTTAGGGAATGATGGGTCTGTGGTATGTTGTGTAGCTGAATGAATGATACGTTTGAGTACTGTAAAAAGAAGAGATAATTTCAGCACTTCATATCAGTGTGAAGTGCACTGCTGTGGGAGCCACACAAAAGCTGTGCAGGAAGTGGAAGAGCAGGAGAATCAAATAGGAAAAAAGCCTACTGCAAATAATCATGTCTGGATTTTTTAGCTACACTGAAATAAAAATTAAATATATATTTTATCTAGGACATTTAAAACAATTTGATATCATTACCATTGTCTCACTAACCCTTGCCCATGAGTTTATTTTTAATTTAAAATGCAAATAATAGGGGTGCCTGGGTGGCTCAGTTGGTTAAACATCTGCCTTTGGCTCAGGTCATGATCCCAGGGTCCTGGGATCGAGTCCCACATCAGGGTCCCTGCTCAGCGGGAAGTCTGCTCATCCCTCTGCCTCTGTCTCTCTCCCTTGCTCATGCTCTGCTTCTCTCTCTGTCTCTCAAATAAATAAATAAATACAATATTAAAAAAAAATAAAATACAAATAATAAGTTTATATACAATGACTGAAATCAGATCTTATACAGGCTTTCCAAATAAATGATCCAGTTAAGGTCATGATATCTTTTTTTTTTTAAGATTTTGTTTATTTATTTTGGAGAAAGAGAGAGTGCACGCGAGTAGGGGGAAATGGGGAGGAAGAGGGAGAAAGAGAATCTCAAGCAGACTCTTAGCTGACAGTGGAGCTCAATGCACGGCTCAATCTCATGGCCCTGAGATCATGACCTGAGCCGAAACCAAGAGTCAGACGCTTAATCTACTGAACCACCCAGGTGCCCCAGATCATGATATCTTTTAATATATTTTGTATTGACCATAACAATAGAGGAGGTTCATATTTATGTAGCTGTCACTGATTACACAATGTATTTCTATTTTTCTCATATGTAAATTAGATCTTAAAATACCTTCTTCATGTGGTAAAATTGAGGTAAGATAGTATAAATAAAGTGCTTGGTGTTCACTAAATTGTAGCTGCCATCATGGTGATCATCATCATTTTATCATCATCTCTTTCAGAGGTCAAAGAATATGCTTTCATTCTATTTTATTCCTGGCCTTTTCTTAAGTCAGAATATATATATAAATATATAAATTATATATTTATATATGTTTATAAATATATATATTTATATATGCTATATAAATGTTATATATGTCTATAAATATATGTATTTATATATGTTATATAAATGTTTATATATAAATGTTATCTATGTTTATAAACATATATAAATATATACATATCTCCAAGTATCCTCTGAATTCCTTCTTGACATATCCTTCTTTTAACCTTTTCCTTCTCTGTTTCTATTTCTCCAATAGAAGCTGACAAATTTAGGGTAGTTTAAATGCAGCTAAACCCCAATCTAGGGATACTGGGTGAGTAACGTTCTTTGTTTTATTTTCTGGAGTAATTCACAATCAACAATGACCTAAGTCCTATTGCTAGGCCTTAAAGTGACAGCATAGATAAAATAGTTTAGGTTATTTTTTTTCCAAAGTGACTTGCCTCATATATACTCATTCTTAAATTTTTCCTGAAGCTTATATGATCCTTTTTTGTCAACTCAAATAGTCATAGCTTCTCATGATTTAAAATACCCATATAAATTGGCTTTTTTTTTCTTGTTCCACTTGACTCTATGCCCTTTAAATTATGTGAGGAGTAAAGAACAAAGCCAAACAGCAATGCATTCTTTACACAGGCTTCCTGAAGATGTGTCCTAAAATAACTAAGGGAAGGAGTATATTCAAGCAGGCAGAATGTAAGACCACACTGTGCTATCATTTGAGGAGTTCTAGAACTCCTCCCTGTCTTCACCCACTCTCTGTCACACTTAAAAAAAATGGCTTCATCATCAACTTTCTGTATGGTGAATGTGCTGAGCAAATTTTAGAATGCCTTAGGTCCTAATGGCTTTCCTGGGTTCACGAGCACTTTAATAATCATGGAAGACCCAGCTTACATTCCATTTTCTCTAAGAATGCCTTCTTCATTCCTCCAGGTGATTAGACATCACCTCATTGTCTCTCCACTCCTTGCCCACACTTTAATTGTAGCATCAGATTAATGGGCTTATCTTCACGGTAGTTAGCACAGTGCCTAGAAGAGAAATGTTCAATATATATGTGTGAACAATTTTTTTAAATGAATGAGCCAAATAATTAGAGGAAAGATTTTATCTTAAGCCTAGAATATCTCAGCAGGAATATTTAATAAGATCTGTGTGTGTGTGTTGGTTTGTTAAGAATGGAAGGTTGTAAGGAATGAAGGAAATGGAAATATGTTTCTCATCCAAGTGAGAGGGGAGTTTCCTGTTGGAGAGAAGTGGAGAAAGGACAGGTAGATAATTCTTAGTTTTACTTATAGCCTGCCTGGACTAAACCAAACCTCTGTATACCTAACCATGTCCTTTTCTCCATTACACAATATCTTCCGATCTTCTTTCACTCTCTTCCAACACTTTCTTTTTTTTTTTTTAAAGATTTTATTTATTTATTTGAGAGAGAGAGATTGAGAGAGAGAGAGCATGAGAAGGGGAGGGTCAGAGGGAAAAGCAGACTCCCCGCTGAGCAGGGAGCCCGATGCGGGACTCGATCCTGGGACTCCAGGATCATGACCTGAGCCGAAGGCAGTCGCTTAACCAACTAAGCCACCCAGGCGCCCTCCAACACTTTCTTTTCATACTCTTGTCTTTATGTAGCAAATTTACCTACCTTGTAGAGAATCCAATGTAAACTAGAAATTACTATTTATCTGGGGAAAGTATAGAAACAAACAAACAAACATATTAAGAAAAAAAGTGACAAAATTTAAAGTTGCAATATTCTGATTTGTAAATATCCATTTCTTTGACAAAGAAGTTATTTTTAAATTTTTCATAAAGTATAATATGAAATAGTAAAAAATTTTAGTGTAAATGCTACATAAACAAAATTAAAATAGTCATAGTACTGCTCTTGGATGAATGTTTTTCTGCTTCATGTTTTTCTGCTTATCCACCCATAGTGGGGATTTTGATGGAATGTTACTTTTCTATTTCTCTCTCTCTCTCTCTCTCTCCCTCTTTCTTTCTTAGCAATTTTTCAGAAGAACAGAAGTATTTTTGTGGGTTAATATCATTTTGAGTGACAAATGTGTATTACTTTGTTGCTATCTGCCCACTACTGTTTTGTTCATAGAACAATCCTATGAGATTTTATTTCATTTTTTATGTGCTATACTTTATTAGAAATAAAATAAATAGAGCATTTTTCCATTTAGGGGATATTTTAAGAAATGGTGTTCAGTTATAGAGCTAGAACTCTATAGTAAAACAAGACTGATATAGATGCAAATAGATGTAATGTTGATTGCATATAGAAATAAATAAAAACACTTTTAGAATTGTGAGTGGGAAACACTGAAGCATAATTAACATAACTTCTAATATTTCAGAGAAAATGTCAATTCTTGATACTAAATCCTCATGTATGTTTTGAGAATTTTTATAATAATGTTGCCCTGAGAGAGTCAATGCTAACTGTCCCCATCTTAACTAAATTTCTAGTTCCATCAACCTTTTCAAAAAAATTTTCAGTCACTAGTGGCATTTTTCAAAATTAACGTTTGGAAGGTGGTATATACTTAGTAGAGAGTGTGTGCTTCCTCCCTTAGCTGTACTTTTGACACATTTTGCATGCTTCTAGCATCAGTCTACCTCATCCCACCAGGAACAAAAAGCCCATTTTATTATCTCTTGATTTAAACCATGTGGCCCATCCTTATGAGTGAATGGCTACCTATGTGTCATGATGTAAAAACTACTGGCATGCTCCTTAGTTTCTTAATAATTCCCCTGGGCATGCTGCCAGTATTTTTTACAAGCTTCTTTATCATTCCTGTTGTAATTTTGTGGGGGGATTTTGTTTGTTAGTTTTTTTTTTTAATTCCTTACTTTTTTTATTATGTTAATCACCATACATTACATCATTAGTTTTTGATGTAGTGTTCCATGATTCATTGTTTGAGTATAACACCCAGTGCTCCATGCAGTACGTGCCCTCCTTAATACCCATCACCAGGCTAACCCATCCCCCCAACCCCCTCGCCTCTAAAACCCTGTTTGTTTCTCAGAGTCCATAGTCTCTCGTGGTTCGTCTCCCCCTCCGATTCCCCCTCTTCATTTTTCCCTTCCTTCTCCTAATGTCCTCCATGCTATTCCTTATGTTCCACAAATAAGTGAAACCATATAATTGACTTTCTCTGCTTGACTTATTTCACTTAGCATAATCTCCTCCAGTCCCATCCATGTTGATGTAAAAGTTGGGTATTCATCTTTTCTGATGGCTGAGTAATATTCCATTGTATATATGGACCACATCTTCTTTATCCATTCATCTGTTGAAGGGCAGCTCAGCTCTTTCCACAGTTTGGCTATTGTGGACATTGCTGCTATGAACATTGGGGTGCATATGGCCCTTCTTTTCACTACATCTGTGTCTTTGGGGTAAATACCCAGGAGTGCAATTGCTGGGTCATAGGGTAGCTCTATTTTTAACTTTTTGAGGCACCTCCACACTGTTTTCCAAAGTGGCTGTACCAACTTGCATTCCCACCAACAGTGTAAAAGGGTTCCCCTTTCTCCACAACCTCTCCAACATTTGCTGTTTCTTACCTTGTCAATTTTTGCCATTCTAACTGGTGTAAGGTGCTTTCTCAGTGTGGTTTTGATTTGAATTTCCCTGATGGCTAATGATGATGAACATTTTTTCATGTGTCTGTTAGCCATTTGTATGTCTTCTTTGGAGATGTGTCTGTTCATGTCTTCTGCCCATTTTTTGACTGGGTTATTTGCTTTTGGGTGTTGAGTTTGAGTTCTTTGTAGATCTTTGACACCAGCCCTTTATCTGTAGTGTCATTTTAAAATATCTTCTCCCATTCTGTGGGTTGCCTCTTTGCTTGGTTGACTGTTTCCTTTGCTGTGCAGAAGGTTTTTATCTTGATGAAGTCCCAAAAGTTCATTTTTGCTTTTGTTTCACTAGCCTTTGGAGATGTATCTTGAAAGAAGTTGCTGTGCCCAATGTCAAAGAGGTTACTGCTTATGTTCTCCCCTAGGATTTTGATGGATTCCTGTCTCCCATTGAGGTCTTTATCCACTTTGAGTTTATCTTTGTGTATGGTGTTAGAGAATGGTTGAGTTTCATTCTTCTGCATGTGGCTGTCCAATTTTCCAAGCACCATTTATTGAAGAAACTGTCTTCTCTCCATTGCATATTTTTTTCCTGCTTTGTCGAAGATTATTTGATGAAAGAGTTGAGCATCCATATCTGGGCTCTCTGTTCTGTTCCATTGGTCTATATGTTTTTGTGCCAGTACCATGCTGTCTTGCTGATCACTGCTTTGTAATATAGCTTGAAATCGGGCAAAGTAATGCTGCCAGCTTTGTTTTTCTTTTTCAACATTTCCTTGGCGATTTGGGGTCTTTTCTGATTCCATACAAATTTAGGATTGTTTGTTACAGCACTTTAAAAGTTGTCATTGGAATTTTGATCGGGATGGCATTGAAGGTATAGATTGCTCTGGGTAACATAGACATTTTAACAATGTTTATTCTTCCAACCTGTGAGCATGGAATGGTTTTCCATCTTTTTGTGTCTTCTTCAATTTCTTTCATGAGTGTTCTGTAGTTCCTAGAGTATAGATCCTTTACCTCGTTGGTTAGGTTTATTCCGAGGTATCTTGTGTCTTCCTCAATTTCTTTCATGAGTGTTCTGTAGTTCCTAGGGTATAGATCCTTTACCTCTTTGGTTAGGTTTATTCCAAGGTATCTTAAGTACAGCTAAGGGAGGAAGCACACACTCTCTAATATTGGTGCTATTGTAAATGGAATCATTTCTATAATTTCTCTTTCTCCAGTTGCATTGTTAGTGTATAAGAAAGCAACTGATTTCTGTGCATTGATTTTGTATCCTGCCACATTACTGAATTGCTATATGAGTTCTAGTAATGTGGAGGGGGGGAGTCTTTTGGGTTTTCCACATAAAGTATCATGTCATCTGTGAAAAGAGAGAGTTTGACTTCTTCTTTGCCAATTTGAATACCTTTATTTCTTTTTGTTGTCTGATTGCTGTTGCTAGGACTTCTAGTTCTATGTTGAACAATAGTGGCGAGAGTGGGCATCCTGGACGTGTTCCTGATCTGAAGGGAAAGACTCTCAGGTTTTCCCCATTGAGGATGATATTCACTGTGGGTTTTTCATAGATGGTTTTTATGAACTTGAGGAGTGTTCCCTCTATCCCTATACTCTGGAGAGTTTTAATCAGAAAAGGATGCTGTATTTTGTCAACTGTTTTCTTCTGCATCAATTGAGAGGACCATATGGTTCTTCCCTCTCCTCTTATTAATGTGTTCTATCACATTGATTGATTTGCAAATGTTGAACCACCCTTGCATCCCGGGGATAAATCCTACTGGGTCCTGGTGGATGATCCTTTTAATGTATTGTTAGATCCTATTAGCTAGGATTTTGGAATCCATATTCATCAGTGATATCAGTCTGAAATTCCCTTTTTGAGAGGGTCTTTGCCTGGTTTGGGGGTTAAGGTAATGTTGGCGTCATAGAATGAGTCTGGAAGGTTTCCTTCTGTTTCTATTTTTTGAAACAGCTTCAGGAGAATAGGTATTATTTCCTCTTTGAATGTTTAGTAGAATTCCCCAGGGAATCCATCAAGCCCTGGACTCTTGTTTTTTGGGGGGGGGGGGGTTGATCATGGCTTCAATCTCATTACTGGTTATTGGCCTATTCAGGTTGTCAATTTCTTCCTGTTTCAGTCTTTGCAGATTATAGGTTTCCAGGAAGGCATCCATTTCATCCAGGTTGCTCAGTTTATTGGCATGTAGTTGTTGATAATATTTTCTAATAATTGTTTCTATTTCCTTGGTGTTAGTCGTGATCTCTCCCTTTTCATTCATCATTTTATTAATTTAGGTCCTTTCTCTTTTCTTTTGGATAAGTCTGGCCAGTCGTTTATCGATCTTATTAATTCTTTCAAAGAACAAACTTCTATGTTGATTGATCTGATCTACTGTGTTTATGGTTTCTAATTCATTGATCTCTGGTCTAATCTTAATTATTTCTCTTCTAATGCGTGGCTTAGGCATTGTTTGTTGCTTTTTCTCTAGTTCTTTAAGGTGTAGAGTTAGTTGTGAATTCAGGATTTTTCTATTTTTTTGAGTGAGGCTTGGATGGCTATGTATTTCCCCCTTAGGACAGCCTTTGCAGTATCCCATAAGTTTTGGACTGATGTGTTTTCATTCTCATTGTTTTCCATGAATTGTTTAAGTTCTTCTTTGATTTCCTGGTTGACCCAAACATTCTTGAGCAGAGTGGTCTTTAGCTTCCAAGTGTTTGAATTTCTGCCAAATTTTTTCTTGTCATTGAGTTCCAGTTTTAAAGCATTATGGTCTCAGAATATGCCAGGAATAATCTCAATCTTTTAGTATCAGTTGAGACCTGATTTGTGACCCAGTATGTGGTCTATTCTGGAGAAAGTTCCATGTGTGCTCGAGAAGAATGAGTATTCTGTTGTTTTAGGGTGGAATGTTCTGTATATATCTATGAGGTCCATCTGGTCAAGTGTATCATTCAAAGCTCTTGTTTCTTTGTTGATTTTCTGCTTAGATCATCTATTGCTGAGAGTGGAGTAGTGAGGTTTCCTACAATTAATGTATTGTTATCAATATGACTCTTTATTTTGGTTAACAGTTGGCTTATGTAGTTGGCTGCTCCCATGTTGGGATTTACAATTGTTAGATCTTGTTGGAGAGACCCTTTAAGAATGATATAGTGTCCTTCTGTGTCTCTAACTACAGACTTTAGTTTAAAATCTAATTTGTCTGATATAAGAATTGCTACCCCAGCTTTCTTTTGAGGTCCATTGGCATGGAAGATGTATCTCCATCCCTTCCCTTTCAGTCTGGATGTATCTTTAGGTTCAAAATGAGTCTCTTGTAGACAGCATATAGATGCTTCCTATCTTTTTATCCAATCTACAGCCCTGTGCCATTTTATGGGAGCATTTAGGTCAGTCACGTTTAGAGTGATTATTGAAAGATATGAATTTATTGTCGTCATGTTGCCTGTGAAGACCTTGTTTTTATAGATTGTCCCTGTAAATTTCTTTTCTATATCAGTCTTGGGGTCTTTCTCCTTTTATAGAATCCCCCTAAATATTTCTTGCAGGGCCAGCTTAGTGGTCACATATTCTTTCAGTTTCTGCCGGTCTTGGAAGATCTGCATCTCTCCATCCATTCTAAATGACAGCCTTGCCAGATAAAGTATTCTTGGCTGTATGTTCTTCTCATTTAGTACCCTGAATATGTCTTGCCAGCCCTTTCTGGCTTGTCCAGGTCTCTGTGGATATGTCTGACATTATTCTGATGTTCCTCCCTCTGTACGGAAGGAATCTCTTCCCCCTAACTGCCCTCAAGATGGTTTCCTTGGTTCTAAGATTTGTAAGTTTTACTATTACATGCCAGGGCATTGGCCTGTTTTCTTGACCTTGGGAGGGATCCTCTCTGCCTCTAGGACACGAATGTTTGTTTCATTCCCCAGATTAGGGAAGTTCTCAGCTATGATTTGCTCAAATATATCTTCTAGTCCTCTCTCTCTCTCTCCACCCCCTCAGCGATCCCAGTAATTCTGAGATTGGGACTTTTCATGGTGTCACTTATTTCTCTGATTCTATTTTCATGGATTTTGAGTTGTTTTTCCCTGGTCTCCTCTTTTTCCTTCTTTTCTATCAATGGGTCTTCTAGATCACTAATTTGTTCTTATGCCTCACTTACCCTAGCTGTTAGATTATCTAGATTAGAGTGGATCTCATTGAGAGCATTTTTAAGTTTTGCCACTTCAGCTTTCATTTCTGCCCTTAGAGACTGTATGTTGCCATTAATCGATTTATCCATTCTAGCTATTGTCTTCGCAATTGCTACCCTGAATTCTATTTCCGACATCTTGGTTATATCTGTATCCATTTGTAAATCTGTGGCATAAATCATAATCTCTGAGTCTTTCCTATTTTGGGGTTTCCTCTTCCTAGTCATTCTGTTAATGGGTGATTGAAGGAATGTATAGAGTCCAAATTATTGACCACAACCCAAGAAAGATGCACCTGTTTTCTAGGGACCTTATGGTTACTCGCCTCTTGTTTTCCCAGCCTGTCTTCTGGGGAGGGGCCTGCCGCTCTGTTACTCAGGCAACCCTGTTTGGACAGACTTACCCTGCCCCCTGTGGCGGGGGATGGGCTCAGTAAAAAACAATTTTTTAGGGCTTTTGTTCTCTGGTGGCTTTCCCTGGAGGTTTTCCACATCTCTTCTGAGCGTCAAAGCAGAAGAGATCGTTTCCAACCCTCTGCCTCAGAGCAGAGAGAACTCAGTCTGTTCTTCAGTGAGCTCTCCAGGCCATACTATCTCCATTTCTGTCTGTTCTACTATAACATGCAACGTCCTGGGTTTTGCACCCCTCAGCAGTGCTACCAGTCCTCACCTCCAGATCAGGCACGTCTCTGCCCTTTGTGCCTCTAAAACTGCCAACCACCCCCAGTTCACATGGGTGGCCCTGCCACTCCAGGTCCCAGTCAGGGGTGCTGCCCTAAAGTACATTCCCCGCCACTACCAGTCTGCGAGTCTGTGCCCCCAGTCCCCATTGTGGGAGGCTATTGCTCACTGGCGGTGTAGGATCCCAATGACTGGGCTCCCTACCCCTTCCGTTTATCCTCTGATATCTGCCCACAGAATCATGGCTCCCTGCTTCGTACCTTGAAACCAACCACCTGTGATATACTGTTTGTAGAGATCCAGATCTATCTTCTTATATTTCACGCTGATTTCATGGGTGTTCAGAGTGGTCTGGTAGATATCCAGCTCAATTCCAGGGACTGGTTGGAATAGGGTACCCTACTCCACTGTCTTTTCCCCCCAAAAGTAATTGGTCATATAGTTTTATGACTGTTAACTGACTCAGGTGTAATAGGATTTCTTGCTCAGCTACAGTGCATACTTGCAAAAAACAAGGAATAGAGAAGGATCCCATATATGTGTATCTTTTTCTTTCTGTGGGTGTTAAATTTTGTGATGGTCTTTCTAAAAATATTTCCTCGAGACTTTTAGAAAAGTAGAGGCAAATAACTTGAATCTTTTTGTGGAAAGACACTGCTTAATTCTAAAATAATTATATAGAATCTTAGAACTGAAATTTATCTTTGTTTCTAGAAAGTAGGATTTCTTTATTACCTCAGAATATAATTTCTTTTAAAGACAACAAAGGAAGAAAGAGTGCATATCCTTTTACATATGTGTTGGTGCTTTTTTTTCCAAAATATTTTATCTTTTATCACATTTGTGTTGCTGTCAAGACTCCTTTCTGTGGGTAATTAATTCCTTGTAGTTACTGGAGAAACACAATAATATTTTCAAGATGTTTAAGATCAGTGCAAGTCTTTATATTCTTATAGACTCCTTCCCTGATTATGTAGTAAGCCATCAGAGTCTTATCTTATAATATCAACTACATCTTTACAAACATTCTCAATTGTCTCATACTATCCTGAGGCAACATTAAAGACCATGGAGAAAAGCTTCCTAAATAAGTAAACATTAAAATAATAGCATTGACTCCCATATAGAATTAGATGGTTAATTTATTAATACCTTCTGCTCATTTATCTCCTGTTCTTGTTATTTACTCTGATCATTTAATATGTATTTTGATTTAAAATAAGTAAATAATAATAATAAATAATATTTTTTTCAAATAATAAGGCAAACATTCTTACCTTATCTGTACAGTCATTGGTTCTTTTCCTTTGCCTAGTACAAATTATTAACCCCACAGACTAGCCATCAACACTTTAAACTGTTGGGAACCCAAGGAAAGGAGAAGCTACTAGTGCCATTTTTACTGATGAGACTATTGAAAGAAAAAGATTTGATTATATGCCTGTGGTCACAGAACTGCTAATGGCAAAGCAAAAACAAAAACTTAATCTCTCAACTTCTATCCCATTCTTTGATGTTATCTCCTCATTTTATTTAATATCAGGAAGTATGACTCAAACTTTAGAATATTTATTTTGTCATTTAAACCTCAACTTTTTTTTTTTATTTTCTTGAATAGAGATCAGGATAAATGATAATAAAAGGACTAAGTACAATAAAGATAATACTGAATGTCATTTCTGACTCAGGTATTTAATGGGGCAAAAACATACAAAACGAACAAATAATAAAGTGCATAAATGCATGGGAATTTAAAACATTAAATTGAGAAAAACCTTAATGATAAAGTTTTAATAGCATTTGAAGAACTATTGTCTATTCCTTCTTATTTTCTGAAATAGTTTGTTCTGACTTCAGTATATAAATATTATTTTAAATAAAAAAGTAGTAAGATGATTAATATATAATTAACAACTCTTGTCCTAATTACCAATACATGTGATTCTCATTTGTACTTATGAGATGTGCTGTAAAAAGCTTAGAATGTATAAGATTGTTGAATCTTAATATCTTAAAATGTACAGATATTATCGTTATTTTATATAATTGAATGTGTTTCTTTTTTGGCAGGTTTAATAGTGGATTGATAATAGGAATGTGGCAGCATGAACAATCTAAAATCCTTGGGTTTTTAGAAATCTTATAAGTGAATAATCTTTTTCCAGGATGTGGCTCATAAGCCCAGCTACAATAATTATTACATTTATGTGCATGACAGAAATTATATGGCAGTTAGCCTAAATTCAGAAAGTGTTTTTTTTCTTAAAAAAACAGGCAAATGCCCACATTGACCCATTAACTGAGGTGTGGGAGGCCCATGATGTTGGTAAAGCATTGCAGAAATTTGTGTAAAAGACATATGTGACTACTGGGAGCCACTGGAGGAATAGTTGAGTGTGGATTTTCTAAGCAATTTATTCAAGACCTTATTCTTATTCACACAAGACTGCTCAAAAGGACAACTTTCATTCTCTGGAATCAAAAGGTGAGTAGCATGTGAATGGCATTTAGTGCTTAGGCATTCTGTTCCCTTGAAATCTCCTATATCTTAGTATTTGATTAATATGGGGAATGACCATAAAAAAGCTTATTCACCAACAGTGAATATTTTTTTATTTAAATTCAATTAGCCAACATATATTACATCATTAGTTTCAGATGCGGTGCTCAATAATTTATCAGTTGCGTATAACACCCAGTGCTCATCATATCACGTGCCCTCCTTAATGCCCATCACCCAATTACCCCATCCCCCCCACACACCTCTTCTCCAGCAGCCCTCAGTTTGCTTCCTATAGCTAAGAGTTTCTCATGTTTTTTTCTCCCTCTCTGATGACTTCCCATTCTGTTTTTCCTCCCTTCCCCTATGGTCCTCTGCCCTGTTTCTTATGTTCCACATATGAGTGAAACCACATGAAAATGGTCTTTCTCTAATTGACTTATTTTGCTCAGAATAATACCCTTTAGTTCCATATACATCAATGTAAATGATAAATATTCATCCTTTCTGATGGCTGAGTAATACTCCATTGTGTGTGTATACCACATTTTCTTTATCCATTCATCTGTCGATGGACATCTCAGTTCTTTCCACAGTTTGGCTATTGTGGACATTACTGCTATGAACATTGGGGTGCAGGTGCCCCTTCCTATCATTATGTTTGTATCTTTGGGGTAAATACCTAGTAGTGCAATTGCTGGCTCGTAGGATAGCTCTATTAACTTCTTGAGGAATCTCCATACCATTTTCCTGAGTGGCTGTACCAGCTTGCAATCCCACCAACTGTGTCAGAAGGTTCCCCTTTCTCCACATCCTCTCCAAAATCTGTTTTCTGCCTTGTTAATTTTAGCCATTCTGAACTGGTGTGAGGTGGTATCTCATTGTGGTTTTGATTTGCACTTCCCTGATGACAAGTGATGTGGAGCATTTCTATGTCTTCTTGGGAGAAATGTCTGTTCATGTCTTCTGCACATTTCTTGACTGGATTCTTTGTTTTATGGGTGTTGAGTTTGATAAGTTCTTTATAGATCTTGAATACTAACCCTTTATCTGATATGTCATTTGCAAATATCTTCTCACATTCAGTAGGGTGCCTTTTAGTTTTGTTGACTTTCCTTTGCTGTGCAGAAAGTTTTTGTCTTGATGAAGTCCCAATAGTTCATTTTTGCTTTTGTTTCCCATGCCTTTGGAGATGTGTCTAGGAAGAAGTTCCTGTGGCCGAGGTTGAAGAGGTTCCTGCCTATGTTCTCCTCCATGATTTTGATGGATTCCTGTCTCACATTTAGGTTTTTCATCCATTTTGAGTTCATCTTGTGTATGGTGTAAGAAAGTGGTCCACTTTCATTCTTCTGCATGTGGCTGTCCAATTTTCCCAGCACCATTTTTGAAAAGACTCTCCTTTTTCCATGGGGGATTCTTTCCTGCTTTGTCCAAGATTAGTTGACCATAGAATTGAGAGTCCATTTATAGGTTCTCTATTCTGTTCCATTGATCCATCTTTCTGTTTCTATGCCAGTACCATACTGTCTTGATGATGACAGCTTTGTAATATAGCTTGAAGTCTGGAATTTTGATGCCACCAGCTTTTGTTTTCTTTTTCAACATTCCTCTGGCTATTTGGGGTCTTTTCTGGTTCCATACAAATTTTGGGATTATTTGTTCCAGCTCTGTGAAAAATGTTGATTTTATTTTAATAGGGATTGCATTGAATGAGGTGATTGTTCTTGGTAGCATAGATATTTTAACAATGTTTATTCTTCTAATCCAGGAGCATGGAATGTTTTTAAAGAGTGGAGGAAACTGAGTCATTCCTGGTCTAAATTAACTCATTCATTTTACAAATTATTTTTTCTTCACCTTTAAGTTTTTGATAAAGTCACCAGTGGTTTACATTTTAAAGATACTAAAGGTCAAACTACAAAATAATAAATTCTTTAATGGAATGAAATATGCTTTTGGATGGCTTAACTGTATCATTTATGTATTATAATAGGCTACAATGTTCCCTGCATCCTTTTGTTAGCTAATCATAACCACGTTCCCAAGATCTGAATCTTACTCCTTTCCTAAATAAGTAGTATGAAAGTAGTACTCTGCCTTGAGCTCATGTTCATTTTTGTTGTTTCCTGCTTACTTGTATCATATTAATAATCAGAATTTTATTTTACAATAACTTAATCTGCACCTACTCTCCTTTGGTCACTCTTCTATGATTTGAAGTTCTCAAGATGAATCAGGTATCATCATTTCTTTCAAAACTCTCAAAGTCTAATAGAGGAAAAACACATAGGAAATTGAAATACAGTGTGATAAAACTGATATGCAAAAGGCTTAGAGAGCACGAAAGATAATATTTGTATATATGCTTGAGTGAAAGCAGTACCTGGGTAACCTCTATATAAAAGGAAATGCTTAAGCCCTGAAATAAAGGACAATGAGTAGTCATGAGAATAAAAGGAAAATCATTCTTGTTAAGGAGAATAGTGTACAAGAGGGCAGAGATATAAAAAAGATTATGGTGTTAAGCAACAGTTAATAGTTCAGTACAAGATTCATGAGAAAAGTGGTGTAAAAGGATACTAAAAAATTAGTCAGGGTCCTGTCTGTCTCTCTAAATGACTTTGTATGCCACTCTAAGTATTTTATAATTTATCTTATAGGCAATAATTTGAATAATTTTAACAGAGAACTGACGTAGGCTTCTGAATTTAAAAAAAAAAGGCTTTTGTTAGCAATGAGCATGGTAGATGCATGGTGGAGGTGAGGGTTGGAGGGTTGTGTGAGAAGACAGTAAAACTGGTTTAGGAGGCTGTTGACATTGTTCAGTAGATATATATCAATGCAGAGGCAGAGGGATGAAAAAGAAGACAAAACTGAAAGTTATTTTTTTATAATTAACCCATTTTTTGTTTATTTGCATGATAGCGTCTGGCCTACGGTGATTTAAAATTATCTTTGATGTTTTTAAGATTTTATTTATTTATTAGAGAGAGAGAACAGGAGCAGGGGCAGAGGGAGAGGGAGAAGCAGACTCCCTGCTGAGCAGGGAGCCCAACGCGGGAATCCATCCCTGGACCCTGGGCTCATGACCTGAGCTGAAGGCAGACTCTTAACCAACTGAGCCACCCAGGTGCTTGAATGGGAATTATAGAGGCTACATTCCCATTTCACAGTTCTCTCTTACTGCTAACCAATGCCAGTATATCAGTATGGTTGCAAATATTAACTATTTTTTCCATTACTGTCACTAGGACAATGCACTAATATTAGGCAAATGAGTTTGCATGTCCTTATTTGACTCCATTAAGATGTTAAATATTTTAAACTTGTTTACAACTATAAACACGAAATATTCCTCTGATACCTTTCTTTTCTAACAATTCATGCACATCACCTTCTTAAACACTTGGCTTAAGATCCACTTCTGTGATAAATTTATCTCTTCTTCTGGATGCCTTTTACCTTGCATTTCTCAGTATTGTAGTATCAAAGTTATACTAATTTTGTAGTATCAAAGTTATTGATTTGTTCCTTTTTTTTCCTACTACCCTTAAGACCACAGAATCTAATAATTTACTCATCACTAACCATCATTTAGGAGATCCTCACATAACGAAATGTATAATTATCTAGACTAAGCTAGACTTATTTGTAATTACTCTCAATTTTTTTTTCCTATTCAACCGGATTTTAACTTTCCTAAGTTTAAAGACTAAGTCATCTGTTTCTTTGAAATCTACTACTGGTTATCATACATAGTTCTAAATTTTAATTATTTATTTTGATTAAAAAATAGAGCTTAAGATTAATTTATTTTTGACTTCCTTGGATTGATGAAGAGGCAATGTCTTGTTTGTACACCTTCATAGTATGGAAAGAACTCCCAGACTTCGGCTTTATGGAGACTTGAAGTACATGGTTACTTTTTGCTTGCAAACTGGACAATTCTTTACTCAGCTTATCTCTTTTAATACTTCCTTAAAGAAGAAAATTTTAAAAAGACATACTATAACTCTGATTCAAACTCTTTAGAACAAGAGGCTCAGTGGCATATGGTTTGCTTTCCAAGTTATAGCTGGCAACAGATTTAGCAAGTGTTTTCCCACTGCATAACAGGATTCTTCATCTCTTCAATCTTCAAATCAGTTACATTACTGCTCACTGTCTGACACTTAAACTAATGTATTTTAGGATTTTGTTGTGGCAGCTCCCAACTTCAAATAACTAAGTTTTGTTATATAAGGTTAAAATAGCTATGGTAACAGATAAATCCTCAACTATATGTGGCTTAAGAGCTACATAAAGTGAAAAACAGAGGTTTTAGATGAGCTGACAGCTTTCATCCAAGTGCTGATTCAGGAATATGGGCTCCTACCATCTTGTGGCTTCTCTACCTTCAACACACAACAACTGAAGTCACTGCAGAAAACAGCATGGGTGGTCACAGTGGAAGGTTTTTGTATGAAAGCTTTGGAATTAGTGCCCAACACCTCTACTCCCAAACTATTACATAGAAATCAGACATAAGATAACATTTAGCAAAGCCAGGAAGGCTGAGAAGTTTAGTTGAGATGTGTGAAAGAAAAAGGTAATGAGTTTGGTCAGCATATATTAGAATCTGTTACATTGGGAGAACTGCTTTTTTATGACTTAAAAATATCAAATTTGGGGAGACCTAAGATGGCCATGTAGTAGGAGGACCCTAGGCTTGTCTTGTCCTTTGAACACAGTGAGATAACTATCAAATCATTCTGAATATCCAGGAAATCAACCTGAGTACTGACAGAACAAACAGCACAACTAGAAGGAGAGAAGAGGCCACATCAAGGAAGGTAAGAAGTGCAGAGACATGCTTTGGAGGGGAGGGAACCCTGGTTGCAGAGAAAGACAAAGGATAGTGAAGTGAACAAGGGGAACACTTCCCCAAAGCCACTGGCTAGGAAAATGAGAGGGGCTGAAATTCCTGAGTTTTTGCAACCAGTGGGGGCTCAAAGCATGGAGTTTTAGAGATTAGCAGGCTTGGCTGGGATAGAGCCCTGAGGGTGCTGCTCTACTCCTAGAAAGAAAACAAGCAAGCAACCCCAGGACAGACACCATGATCTGAGGATTGCCTAAGGCACACAGGAAGAGACTGCTCTTCTTGGAGTACATCTGTGAAAAGTGGCATTTGCAGAGACACCTCTCAGGGGACAGAATAACCAGTGGACACCATTTCCCTTCCCTGCCCTTAAGCATAGGCACTGAGAACCTTGTTAAGGGCAGCTAACCAGGACACTGGCTGCCTAGTCTGCTTTGCTCTGAATCCCATGCCTCTGTGCTCTGACAAAACTGCCCTTCCTGGTCAAACATGCGTTTGTCCCAGCACAGCAACACCCTCCTCCAGAAAAGCGCAGACCACAGCCACAGTACAATCTTAAAGTTTGGAGTTTTAAAAGTCAGTAGGCTTGGCTGGGATAAGGCACAAAATGCACTGTGCTGCTCCAGGCAGGCAAGCAACCCAGAGACAGACAGCATGAAAACAGTGATCTGAAAACTTCCTGGGACACAAAAGAGGAAATTATTTATTCTTCTGGGAGTGCTTGCCTGAGAGCAAGAATGAAGAACTTTCTCCTGGGACAAGGAGTTGGCTGGCACCATTTCCCTCCCCAACCACTCAGCAAAATCCAACTTCAGTAAACAGCACAGCAACATTGCTGGCTGCTTAATCTGCTTACATCAGTTCCCACCCCCCTGTGCTCTGCTATTACTACTTTACTTGGGTAAGTGTGCCTAAGGACAAGCATAGCAGACCCTTTCCCCAAAAGACCAGCAGAAAGGTCCACATGCACCACAACCACCGACCAGAGTTCAACAAGGCATCAATTCTAGTGGCAGTAGCATCAGGTCTCATTTAAAAAGCAGAAAAGAGCACACTTAGTTAAAACTCACCACACTTTGGCCAAGGTCCCAACACTGCCCACTACAGGCAAGGAAAGCCTCTGCAGACAACTGACCTGAGGGATAGAGCAGCCAAAACACAGCAGCAGAGTGCACACAGCACACACCAGAAACATTCCCTGAAGCCCCAGTCTCTGGACACTCTACGACTTCTTCTTCATAAAGCCATTACTCTCAGGAGCTTTGGCTTTTCTAACACACAGAAGGAGGCAAAGATGTAGACAAATGCCAAGAGAGAGGAATCCCCCACCCCCCACAAAAGAAGGAGATAAAGTCACAAAAGAGAGAAAGAAAAAATGATGGATCTTGAGAGTAGACTTAGGGAAATCAGTGATTCCATCAAACATAATAACATTTGTATCACAGGAGTCCCAGAAGAAGAGAAAGAGAAAAGGGTGCAGAAGGTTCAATTGAGGAAATAATAGTTGAAAACTTCCCTAATCTGGGGAAGGAAACAGACATCCTCTAGGAGGCACAGAGTAGTCCCATCAAAATCAGGCCAATATAAAGGCATTCTGTAGTTAAATTTGGAAAATATAGTGATAAAGAAAAAAATCCTAACTGTAGTAAGACAAAAGTAGTCCCTAACTTACAAGGGAAGACCCATAAATTTAACAGCAGATCTCTCCACATAAAGTGGGCAGCCCAGAAGAGAGTGGCATGATATATTCAATGTGCAACATGGGAAAAATCTGCAGCAAGATTACTGTAAACATCAAGGCTATTATTCAGAACAGAAAGAGAGATAGAGTTTCCCAGACAAACAAAAACTAAAGCAGTTCATGACCACTAAACCAGTCCTGCAAGAAATATTAAAGGGGACCTTTTGAGTGGGAAGGAGTGACCAAAAGCGACAAAGACTAGAAAGGAACAGAAAGCCCCCCAAAATAATGGCAAAACAAATAATAAAATGGCACTAACTACATATCTATCAATTACTATGAACATAAATGGACTAAAGGCTCCAATCAAAAGATATAGGGTGTCAGAATGGATAAAAGACAAAACCCATCTATATGCTACCTACAAAAAATCATTTTAGAGCTGAAGACACCTCCAAATTGAAAGTGAAGGGATGGAAAACCATCCATCATGCTAATGGACATCAAAAGAAAGCCAGAGTAGCCATAATTATATCAGACAAACTAGATCTTAAATCAAAGATTGTAACAAGAGATGAAGAAGGACACTATATCATAATAAAGAGGACTATAGAACAAGAAGATCTAACAATTGTAAATATGTATGCTCCCAACAAGGGAACAGACAAATATATAAAACAATTAATAACAAACATAAAAGAATTCATTTATAATAATACAATAGTAACAGAGGACTTTAACACCCCACTTATATCAATGGACAGATCATCTAAGCAGAAAATCAACAAGGAAACAACAGCTTTGAATGACACAATATACCAAGTGGACTTAACAGATATGTTCAGAACATTCATCCTAAAGCAACAGAATACACATTCTTCTCAAGTGCACGTGGGACATTCTCCAAAATAGATCACATACTAGGTCACAAATCAAGTCTTAAAAAGTATAAAGAGATTTAGATCATACCAGGCATATTTTTAGACCACAATGCAAAATGCCACAACAGTTTTCACAGAGTTAAAACAAACAATCCCAAAAATTATATGAAAGCACAAAAGACCCCAAATAGACAAATCAATCTTGAAAAAGAAAAGCAAAGCTGGGGCGCCTGGGTGGCTCAGTTGTTAAGCATCTGCCTTCGGCTCAGGTCATGATCCCAGGGTCCTGGGATCGAGTCCCACATCGGGCTCCCTGCTCAGCAGGAAGCCTGCTTCTCCCTCTCCCACTCCCCCTGCTTGTGTTCCTGCTCTCGCTCTCTCTCTCTCTGTCAAATAAATAAATAAAATCTTTAAAAAAAAAAAAAAAAAAAGCAAAGCTGGAGGCATCACAATTCTGGACTTCAAGTTATATTACAAAGCTGTACTGTTCAAGCGCCTGGGTGGCTCAGTTGGCTAAGTGTCTGCCTTCAGCTCAGGTCATGATCCCAGGGTCCTGGGCTGGAGTCCCACATCAGGCTCCCTCCTCAGTGGGAAGTCTACTTCTTCCTCCAACTCTCCCCCCACCTCGATCTCTTTCTCTCACTCTCTCTCTCTCAAATAAATAAATAAAATCTTTAAAAAAAAAAAGCTGTAGTGATCAAGACAGTATGGGTTATGGTACTGGCAGAAAAACAGACACACAGAACAATGGAACAGAATAGAAAACCCAGAAATGGACACACAACTATATGGTTAACTACTCTTTGACAAAGCAAGAAAGAATATGCAATAGAAAAAAGTCTGTCAACAAATGGTGTTGGGAACCCTGGACAGCAACATGCAAAAGAATGAAACTGGACCACTTTCTTACTCCATACAAAAAATAAATTCAAAATGTATAAAAGACCTAAATGTGAGACAGGGAACCATCAAAATCCTAAAGGAAAACACAAGCAATAACCTCTTTGACATCAACTGTAGCAACATCTTACTAGATATGTCTCTGGAGGTAAGGGAAACTAAAACAAAAATAAAATATTGGAACTTGATCAGAATAAAAAGCTTCTGCATAGCAAAGGAAACAATCAACAAAACTAAAAGGCAGTCTTTGGAATGGGAGAAGGTATTTGTAAATGACATATATGATAGAGAGTAGTATCAAAAATATATAAAGAACTTATAAAAATTAACACCCCCCAAAATAAATAATCCAGATAAAATGTGGGCAGAAGACATGAATAGACATTTTTCCAAAGAAGACATACAGATGGCTAACAGACACATGAAAGGATGTTCAACATGACACTTCATCAAGGAAATACAATTCAAAACTACAATGACATAGCACTTCCTACCAGTCAGAATGGCTAAAATGAACAACACAAGAAATAACAGGTATTAGCAAGGATGCGGAGACAGGGGAAGCATTTTACATTTTTGATGGGAATGCAAACTGGTGTAACCACTCTGGAAAACAGTATGGAGGTTCTTCAAAAAGTTAAAAATAGAACTGCTGTGTAATCCAGCCATACACTACTAGATTTTTACCAAAGGATACAAAAATAGTGATTTGAAGGGATACATGCACCCCAAAGTTTATAGCACCATTATCAACAATAGTTAAATTATGGAAAGAGCCTAGTGTCATTCAACTGTTGAGTGGATAAAGAAGTGATATATATACAATGGAATATTACTCAGCCATAAAAGGAATGAAAACTTGCCATTTACAAGGACTTAGTTGGAGCTAGAGAACATTATGCTAAATGAAATAATTTAGTTAGAGAAAGACAAATACCACATGATTTCACTCATATATGGAATTTAAATAAACAAAGCAGATGAACATAAGGGAAAAGAAAAAGGAGGGGCAAACCAGTAAACACACTCTTAAATAGAGAACAAACTGGAGGGGAGATGGGCTGGGGGATCTGTTAAATAGTTGATGGGTATTAAGGAGAGCACTTGTGATGAGCACTTGTTGTATGTAAGTGATGAATGACTAAATTCTACACCTGAAACTAATATTACACTTTATGTTAACTAACTGGAATTTAAACAAAAACTTGGGAAAAATTGAGAAGTGTTTGTAAGGAATGCATGGAAGCATATCTATATAGCCCTGTGCTTAACTCTTTGAACTTACACTGTGTATAAAACTTCTTTCAAGTACTAAATTCTTTCATTATAAGATAGGATTTTGTAAATGTAGTGGTAGAAGCAAATGGACATAGCCGTATGTTTAAGTCACTGAAAATAAACCATGTATATTTCAGACTTTTCTTGTTTCTTGAGAAAGGCCTGTATTGCAATGTATTTACTTCTTAGGACCACCTTTACTGCATCCCAAAAGTTCTGAACTGTCCTATTTTCATTTTCATTTGCTTCATGTATATTTTTAATTCTTCTTAATTTCCTGGTTGACCTATTCATTCTTTAGTAGAATGTCTTTAACATCCATGTATTTGTGGTCCTTCCAAATTTTTTCTTGTAGTTAACTTCAAGTATTAAAGCATTGTGTATGAAAATATGCATGGTATAACCTTTCACCAAAAGGAGCTGGAAAAAAACCAGCAAATAAAGACTATATTCAGCAGGAGAAGAGAAATAATAAAGATTAGAGCAGAAATCAATGATATAGAAAAAAAAAAAAAAAACAGAACAGATCAATGAAACTAGGAGCTGGTTCTTTGAAAGAATTAATAAGATTGATAAACCCCTAGCCAGACTTATCAAAAAGAAAAGAGAAATGACCAAATAAATAAAATCATGAAAGGCCATGACCAACACCAAAGAAATACAATTACAAGAGAATATTATGAGCAAGTATATGCCAACGAATTAGACAATCTGGAAGAAATGGATACATTCTTAGAAACATATAAACTATCAAACCTGAAACAGGAAGAAATAGAAAACCTGAACAGACCTATAATCAGGAAAGAAATTGAATCAGTAATCAAAAGTCTCCCAACAAACAAGATTCCATGTCTTATCAAATAAAGGGATAGTATCCTAAATCTCTAAAAACTTATCAAACTCAACACCCCCCCCCAAATAAACCAAAAAAAATCCAGTCAAGAAATGGGCAGAAGACATGAACAGACATTTCTACAAGAAGACATACAAGTGGCCAACAGACACATGAAAAAAATACCCCAATCACTCATCATCAGGGAAATACAAATCAAAACCACAATGAGATACCACCTCAAACCAGTCAGAATGCCTAAAATTAACAACTCAAGAAACAACAGATATTGGTGAGAATGCGGAGAAAGGGGAATTCTCTTAGACTGGGACTCCTGCCCTGAGGAGAGGGAAAGATAACTATACGTACTAGTTGGACTGTGACCCCAGCAGTGGGCTGCTGGTAGACAGCTGGTCTGATTGCAGGCCCCACCTACCAAAAAAATAAAAAGCTTCAGAGGGGACAACACAGGGAAAGTGTCTTGCAGTTTGATGCTACTCTATCTCTGGCAAATACCTGGTCTGACTCAGTTCAAGCCCAAGGTTGCCCCAGACTGGTCATTAACACTAGAGGGACCAAAAACTGCCTACAGCAGGTGAAAAGATCCACTGCAGATGATAAGACTTAAGGAAAAATCACCTCAGCTGCAAGAGCAGAGCGAATGCAACACAAATAAGTGACACCCCTAAAGTGCCAGGTTCTGGTAAACAGGGGACACTGCACTGCAGGTCATTACATGATCTTTTCATCTAAAGATGAATGGATAAAGAAGATGTGGTATATGTATACAATGGAATATTATTCAGGCATAAAATAGAATGACATTTGCAACAGCATGTGTGAACCTAAAGTGTATAATGCTAAGATAAATATGTCAGTCAGGTAAGACAAATATCATATGATCTCACTCATATGTGGAATTTAAACAAAACAAACAAGCAAAGGAAAAAGAAAAAGAGGGAGAAAGCAAGAAACAGACTCTTAAGTATGGGGAACAAACTGATGGTTGCCAGAGGAGTGTGGGTGGGGGGAATGCACAGAATACATGATGGGGATTAAAGAGTACACTCATCATGGTGAAATATAATAAAATAAAACAAAATGATAAAAAAGAAATAAAATAACATAATAGCACAAAAGAAATAATCAACAAAATGAAAAGAAAACCTATGGAATGGGAAAAGAAATTGCAAACCATATATCTGACAAAGGGTTAATATCCAAAATACATAAAGAACTCATACAACTCAATAACAGAATAAATAAATAATCCAATTGAAAATGGGAAAGACCCTGAATAGACATTTTAACAATGAAGATGTACTCATTGCCAACAGGTGCTTGAAAAAATGCTCAAGGTCACTCACTAATCACTAAGGAAATGCCAATCAAAACTGCAATGAGCTAAAACCTCACACCTATCAGAATGGCTTTCATCCAAAGACAAGAGATAACAAATGCTGGCAAGGATGTGGAGAAAAAGAAACCCTTGGCACTACTGCTAGGATTGTAAATAGTTATAGCCACTGTCTATAGATATCACTAAAGAGATATCTGCATCTGCATGTTTATAGCAACATTATTTACTATAGCCAAAACATAGAAAAACCTAAGTGTTTATCAACAGATGAAGGTACAAAGTTTTGATATATATATTCATTTTATATTTATATATACATAATTATATTTATAAATTATATTTAAAAATATATATTCAGTATGTTAATTATCCTTGAATTTAAAAATAAAATACATTCACTTGAATCACAACCCTAAAAAAGAAAGAAAATTCTTCAGTTTACTACTTAAAAATAATCTGAAGGTCAATTTATTTTATATTGGATTTTTTAAATATGATATAACTGTCAGGGCCATCTAAATTTGTGAGAGTTGTGATATACCTTGATATTTCCACTATTCCCTATTGTAGAAATCAATTTAGATGACAAAGATCTTGTGGAAACAGTGCACAGAACTTCATTATTCTTTTTATTGACATAAATTTGTATATAACATTACATAAGATTCAGGTGTACAACATTATAATTTAATATTTGCATACATTGCAAAGTGATCACCACCATAAGTCTAGTTACCATCCCTCATCAAGCAGTTGAACTTACTCACCCATTTTGCTGACTCCCCAACCCCCTTCCCTTTTGTAACCACCAATCTGCTCTCTATATCTTTGAATTTGTTTTTATTTTGTTTTGTTCATTTGTTGTGTTTTTTTAGATTCCACATATAAGTGAAATCATACTATATTTGTTTTTCTTGTTTGAATTACTTCACCAAGCTTAATACACTCAAGGTTAATTCATGTTTTTGCAAATAGCAAGATTTCTTTCTTTTTTTAATGATTGATTTATTGATTGATTTGAGAGAGATCATGAGCAGGAGGGGCAGAGGGATAGGGAGAGAGAATCTCAAGCAGATTCCATGCTGAACACAGAGCCTGATGCAGGGCTCCATCTGAGGACCATAAGATCATGATCTGAGCCAAAACCCAGAGTCCAACACTTAACCAACTGTGCCACCCAGGCGCCCCAATTTCCTTCTATTTTTATGGCTGAGTAGTATTCCATTGTGTGTGTGTGTGCACATGTGTGTATGTGTGTGTCTTGTGTATCATATCTTCTTTATCCATTCATCCATTGAGAGACACTTAGGTTGTTTCTATATCTTGGTTATTGTAAACAATGCTGCAATGAACATAGGAATGTATATATCTTTTTGAATTAGTATTTTTATATAAATTCTTTGGATAAATAGTAATGGAAGAGCTTGCTCATATGGTAATTCTATTTTTAATTTTTAGATGTATCTCCATACCATTTTCCATAGTGGCTGCACCACTTTACATTCCCACCAACAATGTCTGAGGATTTCCTTTTCTTCACATCTTTTCCAACACTTCCTATTTTTTGTCTTTTTGATAGTAACCCTTCTAATAGGTGTGATGTGATAACTCTTTGTGGTTTTGATTTGCATTTCTCTGGTAACTAGTGATATTGAGCATGGTTTTGTATGACTGTTGGTCATCTGTATGTCTGCTTTAAAAACAAAACAAAACATATCTAGATCTTCTGCACATTTTTTAAATTTGGTTGTTTTTTTTTTCATTTAATATTTATTTACCATTCAATTTACAGCTCTGTAAGGGGAGAAATATATCAGAGGAAAATATAATTTTCTCTTTCTGAAAATTCTGAATGATTCTACTTTGCCACAAGGGATAGCAAAAGACACAAAAACATATGTGTACAAACACACACAAAAGTACTATCTTTGAAGTTAAAAAATACCAAATTTAAGTATTTAGAAATGATAGGGTCTAGGGTGAAAGGGTGAGGACACGTGAAAAGTAATTTAAGCCAACTGTTTCTTTCCTTGAATTAACACTTATCTTGGGTTTGATACCCAACTGCACTCATATTGGAAACTTAGTGAAAACTACCTAGTGATTCCACTTTAGAGTTACAACCCATGTATGAGTAAGATGTTCTGAATATAAGCCTATGAAAAACTTAGGAACTCTTGATGTCTTTCCTTTTACATAAATTCTATCTCTATCCTGATGTATTTTGGGTGATCAAGAAAACTAAAGGCTAAGAACAGAAAGCTAACTTCTTTGAATGAGACAAATGGAAAAGTTTTCCAACTACCACTATGAGAAATTTCTTCTTTCAAGAAAGAAATTTTTCTTTCAAATACCAAATCAATTTCCTCAACTGTACAACTATAACTCGATGGTTTTTACTCTTACTACTTCACTTTAGTGACCTATAAATTTGTCTAAACAATAATAATTAAGTATCTTTCCTGTTTTTTTTTTTCCAGGATAAAAATAATTAAATGATGTGTTGAAGATACCACTATAAATACTTCACATTTGGGTTATGGCTTCTACATTGAAAATCTATAGGAATTTTTCCAATTAACTTTCAAATCTTTCCACAACCTCTCTGTAAAAAAAAAACAAACAAACAAAAAAACACAAAAAACAAACAAACAAAAAAAAAACCAACAACAACAACAAAATCTTTAAGATAGCTTAAATAAATGCTTTACATATCAAAAATGGATTCACAAGTCCCTATTACCATAATCATCAATTTTAAGAAGTGTCCTAAATATGCTCTGTATTAGTTTTCTTGATTATACCAATAATATAGAAACATTTTTAATATAACAGAACATTTAATTACATCCGTTTCCCATGAACACACTAGTCATTCAATGATGATTATATTGGCCACTTCCATTGGTTGGCAGGAGGCTCTTCCACTAAAGGCTCCCATGGTTTCCACTGTAACATTTTTCTGGCCAGACTTAGTTCATTTTCAGCCTGAAGAATCACCTCTTCTAGTTGGCCACCCTGAAGTTGGTCTTCTAATTTCTTAACATCTGGTTCTGCTTTAACCATACAACCAGCTTCTCATTTGTAATCTGTTCTGTATACTTTCTATATGCTGCGTTTTTAGGAATTTGCTCAAGAACATCAAGAATCTTTGTGTGTAATATTCTTAGACTTTCATATGGACTCTCACATACAGCCAATCCTACAAGGCCGGTGGTCTTCTTCACAAACCCGCCATGACGGTGCCAACAGGATGGGGCTGCACAGCCCTCCTGTTTTTTTCTGTTTTTGAGTTGTATGATTTTTTATATATTTTGGATACATATCAGATATATGATTTGCAAATATCTTGTCCCATTAAGTAAGTTTCCTTTTCATTCTGTTGATGGTTTCCTTCACTGTGCAGAAACATTTTAGTTAGATATAGTTCCACTTATTTGTTTGTTTGTTTATTTATTTATTTATTTATTTATTTTGTTTCCCTTGTCTTTGAAGTCATGACTATAGCCACTGTCATTCACTTCTGGCTTTTGAGCCCTTTAAGGTTGTGGAGTGGAGGGCAGGGGTAACATACAGTGTCTGTGGATGTTGGGGGCTCCTTGGATTCTACTTCCTGAGATTCCATGTGCACAGTTGCTGAGGTGGATCCTCAAACAAACTCCAATGGCTGCACGAAGCCTGCATACTTCTCTCCCAATCCACATGTGGTTTGGTTTTTCCATTCCTTGGAACCCCAAATTATCTGGGACTAGGGTCACAACTGCTAGCCAGGGGTTGCTCAGCCACCACCCCAGAAATCTCCATTTGAGGTACCTCTTCTGAGCCACTGAAAATGAGTGGGAATCTAGGAGATTGCCAGTTCCTTGAGATATTTAGTCACTTCCACTGAAGGAGAAGGGAGGGTCATAATTAGCCACTTCCTAGCAGCACTGGGATTCCTAAACCAGCCACTTCTCCCAGAGAGCCCAAACTAGCTACTCTCCTCCCGGGATCCTTAGCCCAACCACCTTTCATGAGACCCACAAACCAGCCTCCTCTCCTAGTTGTTGTATTAATAATTTCTGTTTCTTCATGATTCAATCTTATTGTATGTTTCTACAATTTTTTTTTTTTAAGATTTTATTTATTTGCGAGAGAAAGAATGAGAGACAGAGAGCATGAGAGGGAGGAGGGTCAGAGGGAGAAGCAGACTCCCTGCTCAGCAGGGAGCCCGATGTGGGACTCGATCCCGGGACTCCAGGATCATGACCTGAGCCGAAGGCAGTCGCTTAACCAACTGAGCCACCCAGGCGCCCTGTTTCTACAAATTTATCCATTTCTTCTAGGTTGTTCAATTTGTAGGCATATAATTGTAGTATACTCTTTATGTGTATTTCTGTGGTATCAGTTGTAGCTTCTCTTTTCTGATTTTATTTATCTGAGATCTCACTATTGTGGTTTTTTTGTTTTTTGTTTTTGGTGAGTCTAGCTAAAGGTTTGTGAGTTTTATCTTTTTGAAGAACCAGCTCTTAGTTTCATTGATCTTTTCTTTTTTTTTTTTTTTTAAAGATTTTATTTATTTATTTGACAGAGAGAGACACAACGAGAGAGGGAACACAAGCAGGGGGAGTGGGAGAGGGAGAAGCAGGCTCCCCGCGGAGCAGGGAGCCCGATGTGGGACTCGATCCCAGGACCCTGGGATCATGACCTGAGCCGAAGGCAGTCGCTTAACCAACTGAGCCACCCAGGCGCCCTCATTGATCTTTTCTATTGTCTTTGTAGTCTATATCTTTATTTTCACTCTGATCCTTATTATTTCCTTCCTTTAATTAACTTGGGCCTTCATTTGTTCTTCTTTTTCTATTTCCTTTAGGTGTACAGTTAGATTATTTAAGATTTTTTTTGTTTCTTGAGGTAGATTTGTATCACTAGAAACTTCTATTTTTTTTAAGGATTTTATTTATTTATTTGAGAGAGAGAAACAGAGAGACAGCACAACCAAGGAGGGAGGGGCAAAGGGAGAGGGACAAGCAGACTCCCTGCTGAGCAGGGAGCCCGATGCAGGGCTGGATCCCAGGACCAGGATCATGACCTGAGCAGAAGGCAGACCCTTAACCAACTGAGCCACCCAGGTGCCCTGAAACTTCTCTCTTAAAACTGTTTTTTGATGCATCCCATAGATTTTGGACTCGTGTTTTTATTTTCATTTGTCTCCAGATATGTTTTGACTTCTTTTTTTTAATTTTTTATTGCCCCATTGGTTGTTCAATAGTATGTTGTTTAATCTCCTCGTATTTGTGATTTTTCCAGTTTTCTTCTTTTTTTTTTTCCAGTTTTCTTCTTGAAATTGATTTCTAATTTCATACCATTTTGGTCAGAAAACTTGCTTGATGTGATTTCAATCTTATTAAATTTATTGATAATTTTTCCTGCCCTTACATGATCTATCCTGGAGAATATTCCATATGCACTATAGAAGAATATGTATTCTGCTGTTTTGGATGGAATATTCTGTTTATATCTCTTAAGTCCATCTGGTCTACTGTATCATTTGAGGCAGATGCTTATTGATTTTCTGTCTGGATGGTCTATCCATTGATGTAAGTGGGGTACTATATAGTTACCTACTATTATTTTATTGCTGTCAATTTCTCCCTTTAATTCTGTTAATATTTGCTATGCATATTTTAGTGATCCTATTATGGGTGCAGCAATATTTACATATGTATATCTTCTTATTGGATTGACCCCTTTATCATTATATAATTCCCTTCTTTGTCTTTCATTATAGTCATTTTTTTAGAGAGGGAGACAGAGAGGGGGAGGAGGCAGAGAGAGAATCTTAAGCAGGCTACATGCCCAGCACAGAGCCTTGTGGGTTTCAGGCTCACAACCTTAAGATCATGACCTGAGCCAAAATCAAGGGTAAGATGCTTAACCAACTGAGCCACCCAGGCACCCCATAGTCATTGTTTTAAAGTGTATTTTATCTGATATAAGTATGGCTACACCAACTTTCTTCTCATTTCCATTTGCATGGAGTATGTTTTTCCATCGTTTCATTTTCAGACTGTGTGTCCTTACATCTAAAATGAACCTCTTGTTGACAACATAAAGATGGGTCTTTTTTTTTTTTTTTAATTCAGCCACTCTATGTGTTTTAAGTAGAGAATTTAGTTCATTTGCATTTAAATTGATTATTTATAGGTATGTACTTATTGCACTGTACTTACTGTTTTCTGGCTGTTTTTGTAGTTCCTCTCTATTCCTTTCTTCTTCTCTTGTTCCCTTCCCTTATGGTTTGGTGATTTTCTTTAGTGTTATGTTTAGATTTTTTTCTCATTGTAATTTGTGCAAAGTTTTGCTCTGTGGTTACTATGATGTTCACATACATCATAGTATATATAATAGTCTACTTTAAGTTGATAACATCTTAAGCTTGAATGCATTCTAAACACTACATTTTACTGCCCCCCATGTTCTTTTTTTGATGTTATATTTTACATCTTTTTATTTCATTTATCCCTTAACTAATTATGACAGTTTTGGTTAATTTTACCATTTTTGTCTTTTAACCTTCATATTAACTTTACAAGTAGTCAATCCAGTACCTTTCCTGTATATTTTCATTTATCAATGAGATTTTTACTTTCATATGTTTTCTAGTCACTAGTTACTGCCTTTCTTTTAAGCTTAAAGAAGTCCTTTTAACATCTTTGGTAAGGTTGGTTTAGTTGTGATAAACTCCTTTAGTTTTTCTTGTCTGGAAAACTCTATCTCTTCTTCAATCTTGATTGTAACCTTGCCAGGTGGTTGGAAGTTTTTTTTTTTTTCTTTTTTTTTTCCTTTCAGCAAATTTAATATATCATGCCAGTCACTTCTGGTTTGCAAAGTTTATACTGAAAATCTGCTGTTTGTTTTTTTGGGGTTCTCTTGTATGTAAATAGCCATCTTTCTTTTGTTGCTTTTAAGATTCTCTCTAACTTTTAACATTTTAATTATAATGTGTCTTGGTGTGGATCTTTTTGGGTTCATCTTATTTGGAATTCTCTTTGCTTTTGGGGGCTACATGTCTGTTTCATTTCCCAGGTTAGGGAAGTTTCTATTCATTATTTCTTTAATTAAGTTTTCTACCCCTTTATTCTTCTGTGACCCCTATAATGTGGATGTTATCTCACTTGATGAGGTCTCATAGGTCCCTTAAGCTATCTTCACTTTTTTTCATTCTCCTTTTCATTTTGCTGCTCTGATTGCTTTCTACTGCCCTGTCTTCCAGGTCACTGATCCATTATTTTACTTTGTCTAGTCTGCTGTTGAACCCCTCTGGTGTATTTTTCAGTTGTTATTGTATTCTTCAGCTCTATGATTTTTGTTTGATGCTTTCTTATATTTTCTTTCTCTTTTTTAAAGTTCTAACTGAGTTCATCCATTTTTTTTTCCTGAGTTTGGTGAGCATTGTTAATTACCACAACTTTGAACTCTTTATTAGGTAGATTACTTACCTATTTTATTAAGGTATTTTTTCTGAAGTTTCATCTTGTTCTTTTATTTGAAATATATTCCTCTGTCTCCTCATTTTGCTTGACTATCTGCGTTCCTATGTATTAGGCAAAACAGTTACCTCTCCCAGTCTTGAATGAATGGCCTTGTATAGAAGATGAAACTTGCTCTAGCTTGTGGTTGTTTCCCAGACCTTTGTGATTGTCTAGTAGCCTGATTTGTTTTTGATAGGTCCCAGTTGTTGAGGGTGTGCCAAAACCTGCCAGCATTTCAAAGGGAGAGATATCAGTGCCTAGTTTCAGGCTAATTGTAAGACAGATTTTTTAAGCAGCAGCTTTTAAGATATGTAAATGTATGCATTCCAGTGGGTCTGCAATCATAAACCCTGCTGACTTCTCTACCAGGGGATTTGAAGGTGTCTCTAAGTGACAGTTGCAAAAATTGTGGCTTTAGATGTGTATATAAACTCTTTTCAGTGACTTGTGATGAGGCCAAGGGAAGGCTCTAATGTGGTGTCTCCCGGACCATGTCATGTTCACGGGGTGTGCCTCTGTATCCTCTGAGTATGTTACAAATCTGAAACTTGTCCTTCAGGACTAAGCTCCAGGACAAGAAAATAGGCCTTTTTCATAGAAAGACTAAGGGTGTGTTTCAATCTACTGTCTGTACGGTGCCCTGGGGGGTGGTAGCCTGCCAAAGACTGTTTCTTCAATTGATTCAGACTCATGGAACACAGAAATACATTCTCCTCTGGTCACTAGTCAGGACCTAAAAAGGCATCCCCTGTGTGGGCTTTGCAAACCCATAGGCTGGGGCAGGACATGCATCTGCATTATGCAGGGCCTGGGCACTCAGCCAATCTGGCTGAAGCAGTGTGGGGGGTAGCGTGCTCAGTAACCTGGTTATGTTGTGTAAGGATGAGGTGCTTAGTTATCCTGACTGAGGTGGGGAAGTCCTCAGCCATGGCACATGGGGGTGGGGTGTTTGGCTGGCCTAGCTGTGGTGAAACAAGTTATAGTTATGGCATGCAGGAGATGGGCAATCAACCTACACAGCCACAGAGCTTCATTCTTATAAATTTCAGTGACTGTTCGTCTTTCCATGTGATGATAACAACCACATTCCAACCATCTTGATGGAAATCTCTACAGATAGAGTTGTGGTCTACAGATTATTATGATTCTAAAACATACAACATTTCTAAAAACATTGTCAACAGTTGTCATTAGCTTACTTTAAATTTTCTCATTCTTTTTGTAAACCCCAGTTTAGGATCCAGTGTAATTCAAGATAATAGCATGTATATAATGAACTTCAGGTCTTCCTGCACAGGAAAAAGGATTGCTTTCCCAGTTTTCCTCAAATAATAATTTGGTGCAGTTAAACTAAAGATTAAAAATAGGGAATGATATCCTAAGGGATGTAGCTGGCATATTTAAATTTTTAAGCAAATTATGAAAGGCATTATAAAATCTATTCACTGGGAAGGAAGAAGAGGTCCAGTTTTTATTAGAACCTTTTGTTCTTTTAAAAACCAGTTTAGTGAATAAAGTTTTGGAATATGGTATCAGAATATTGCCAGAGGAAACTCTTCTATCTTGAAATCTAATGGTGTTTATCAAAAAACTATCAGTTGAGGACATTTAAACAGGAATATAAAGGAATATTTGATGTTTTAAAGATATATATATATATATCGCTAAACTCAGAATTTTAACTTATATAAAATACTGTGTTTACTAAGGTATATTGATATGTCTAAAAAATTGCCCATCTTACTTGATGAGGAGTTCTGTAGATTTTCCTTCTTCATTTACTTTATTTTTGTTTGAATTGTATTAAAAGTTGAAGTTGTACAACTGAAAAAATGGCACAAAATTATTACTATTGTCAAACGTTAAAGAAAAACAATACACATCAAAGTTAAAGGTCCAATGCAGTTTTTTTTCCACCAGTAAAAACAAATCATCCATAGTGTATATAATTATTTCCCAGTCATTTTTTTAATGCTCAAACAAGTTAAGTTTACATTAGTTAGGAGCATGTTTGTTTGTTATATGTACAAATAAGATACAGGTAGATGTTTAAAATGTATATTAAACAGCTTAAGTAGAAAGAATACCAATATATCAGCAAATATATTATCAACATATAATATCAAATTTAATATTAATTTTTGTTTTAGGAATAAGGGAGCTAATTCTTTTATTACACATGTGTAACCCCTTACAAAAGTCATATAACACACATGGAAGAAATGAAAAATGCAGCAAAAAATACCTGCTACACATATGTATCTGTCATATTCCAAATCTTTTATCATCCCTGATTTTCAAAGAAATACCATTTGATATCTCCGAGGTTTATAGCTATCAACACATATCTATATGTCACATATATTTTAGATTTTGTTAGATATTAACAACTAGAGGACATGGTAACAACTGCCTACAAAAAGTATTGTACATTTCAATTGAAGCACTCATAAGTTTTGTAAGGGTACATGTTCATCTATTATCTAAATAAAAAATATATATTTTTGAGTTAATCAATGCATTAAGGGATCTATACACTTTATGACTCATTGACGGTGATGCACTGAAATAGTCTACACAGCTGACTTTACGAGGTTTAATTCTCAATTCGGAAGCTAACAGTAATAACTATATCATATAAACTAAATTAGCATAAATGCTCATGGTAGCAACACTAATATCAAAGTGACAGTGATGCATACAGGACTACTAAAAGTCAAGAAAGAGTGAGGTTGAAGAAAGTAAAGAGAAACCTATAGCACCTTAAGCAATATCCATATTTTCCAAAGGCAAATAATAATTTGCTGCTTAATCTATATATCAGGTCATGAATAGTAAGGAATCTACATAATACACCAGTTCTGTCTCAAAATATTTTACTTGTTGAGAGAAAATGTCCACAATTAATAAAATGGAAATGCTGGGTTATTATAGCCAGTAATGGTAGGGAGACTTTCATAACTTTGCCCTAGGCACTACTATGACTGCCAGTAAAAAAAAAAAAAAAAAGGGGCGCCTGGGTGGCTCAGTCGTTAAGCGTCTGCCTTCGGCTCGGGTCATGATCCCAGGGTCCTGGGATCGAGCCCCGCGTCAGGCTCTCCACTCGGCGGGAAGCCTGCTTCTCCCTCTCCCACTCCCCCTGCTTGTGTTCCCTCTCTCACTGTGTCTCTCTCTGTCAAATAAATAAATAAAATCTTTAAAAAAAAAAAAAAAAAGCAATTGAGTTTCTCCGAATCACTATCATTTACTATAATACTTAACCAAAATTTTGCCTTAATTTGACTATTGAGCAGAACTATCTATAATAATCTGTAAAACCTTAGAAACCCATTCTATTATTCAAAGAAAAAGAGTAGACTTTTAAAGTTTCTGTTATTAGTCCCTTGGGAGGTTAACGCAAAGATGACACAGATATTTCTGGATTATATTTGTTAAAAATTTTAAAATTTTAAAATTTTAAAATTTTAAAAATTTAAAAAATATTTAGATAATGTAGAGGTCATATTATTTATTTTGGATAAATTGTAGAGAATCCCCTTTGTGTACTCTACAACATTGTGTCCAAAAAATAGGCACAATTCATGAAATACTTTAGAACAAGAAAAACTAGTGACCTCAGAGGTAATCTGATTCTCTGTGAATCAGATAGTGAATGACAAGAGTATGCATATGAGATTTTGTCAAGGCCAACTGATTAAGTCATGATAAGTAAATAAAGATAAGAAGAAAATGATTATATAGCATACATATGCTATATAGTTTACATAGAGATAAAGAGTTGAACGAGATAGTCTAGTGAAAAGGGTGAACAAGAGTCTTTAGTGGAAAATACAAGCTATACTAGAGCTAGCCCTGGGGGAAGATGGCAGAGTATGAGGACTCTAGGCTCACCTTATCCCACTGATACAACTAGATAATACAGCCATGTAAATAAGCCAGAAAACGACCTGAAGACTGCACAATTAAATGTAGAGAAGAGGCCACATTGAAGAGGGTAAGAAGGACAGAGATGTGGTCAGGAACTAAATGGACTAGTGGGGCTTTCCATGGGAAGGAGGGATGCTGTGGGCACAGAGGTGGGAGAGAAACAGACTATCACACCAGGGACCCCACATGGGACAGACAAATTCCCATAACATTTGGCTTTGAAAATCAGAGGGGCCAAATTCATTGAGTTCTTACAACCAGCGTGACTTAAAACCTGGGATTAAAAAAAAAAAAAAAAGATCCTCAGGCTTAGCTCTAGAAGAGTTAGGAGGGTGAGAGGAAACTGAGTCCTTGCACTTAAAGAGACAGCACAACAAACAGCCTTGGAGGTACAGCATAGAAGCAGTAGTTTAAAAGGTGCCTGGGGCATATAGGAGGGAGATTTTGTACTAGTCTCAGAGCATGTCCTGGAGGGACAGAAATCACTGGGGAACTCCTCCAGAAACAGAGGAACTGCAGGCAGCATTTTATTCCACTGCCCCCAGTATAAACACAAGACCACCTGTGGGACTCGCTACCTAACTTGTTAGCACTGCTGTCTTTCCTCCCCCCACCCGCCCCCCCCCCCACTCAGTGCTTCTGCCAATCCACCACACCAGACAGCCTGCCTTAGTCTGGGTGCTGCTGGACCCCTCCTACAGAGGACTGGGGGCATGCAAAGCTTGTTAGCACTGCTACCCCACTGCTCTGCCCTGCCCCCTGGTGCTCTGCTTCCACAGAGTTGGATGAGCCACTTCAGTCCTGGCACTGCAGAGCCCCTCCCACAGAGGACCAGAGCCATGCAAAACTTGCTAGCACCACTTCACCACTGCTCACCACACCCCATACTGTGCTTTCTTTGATCTGCCCTTTCCAGTACACTCTTGTCCAGAGCCCATATAGGGCATTACTGCAGGCTGGGCAATGTGCAAGCAGCCCCTACAGTGGTCAGCACCACTCCAAAGTGACTGCTGCCATATAGAGGGGGAAAGATAACCACACACACCCGTCAGAGGCCACAGCAGTGGGCTGGAGACAGACAAGTGGCCTGACTGAAGGCTCTGTCCACCAATTAAAGCTTCTCAGGGGACAACACAGGGACCACATCTTGTAGTTTGGTGCTGCAGTGTCTCTGGCAAACTTCTGGTCTGACTCAATTCAAGCCCAAGTCATCCCCAGACTGACTCACTAACACTACGGGGACCAAACACTGCTCACAACAGGCAAAAAAAAAAAAAAAAAAAAAAAGCCATTGCAGATGACTTAACTAACTGAAGGAAAAAGTGGCTGAGCCACAGTAACAGGGCACAAACATCACACATAGGAGAAACCCATGAAGTGCCAGGTTCTGGTGAACAGGGGACACTGCATGGCAAGGTACTAGAAGTATAGTACCTCTTCTTCAAAAAGCCATTACTCTCAAGTGCAGGAGACATAGCTGTCTTTCCTAATGCACATAAACAGACACAGAGAGTTAGACAAAATGAAGAGATAGAAGAATATGTCCCAAGTGAAATAACAGGAGAAAATCATACCAAGAGACTTAAGTGAATGGAGATAAGTAATATGCTTGATAGAGTATTTAAAGAAATGATCATAAAGATACTCACTGGGCATGAGAAAAGAGTGGAGGTCATCAGTGAGACCTTTAACAATGAGATAAAAAAGAATGAATCAGAGATGAATAACACCATCAGTGAAATTAAAATTACAAAAGATGGAATAAATAGTAGACTAAAAGAAGAAGAAGAATGAATCAGGGACCTGGAGGACAGAGTAATGGAAAGTAATCAAGCTTAGCAAATGAGAGGAAACAAAATATGCAAAATGAGAATAGATTTAAGGAACACAGTGACTCCATCAAGCATAATAACATTTACATAATAGGGATCTTAAAAGAAGAAGGGGAAAAGGGGACAGAAAATTTATTGAAAGAAATAATAAATGAAAATTTCCTGAATGTAAGGAAGGAAACAGAAGCCCAGATCCAGAAGTCCCAGAAAGCCCCACAAAAAAGTCAACACAAGGAGGTCCACCCCAAGACACCTAGTAATTAAGATGGCAAAAAGTAGTGACAAAGAGAGAATTTTAAAAGCAACAAGAGAAAAGAAAGCAGTTACATACAAAGGAAACCCCATAAAAAATAAAGGGAAACCCCATAAAGACATCAGCTGACTTTTTTTAGCAGAATTTTGCAGGCCAGAAGGTAGTGGCATACTATATTCAAAGCCCTGAAAGAAAAAATAAATCTGCTCTATCTAACAAAGCTATAATTCAGAATGGAAGGAGAGATAAAGAGTTTCCCAGAGAAACAAAAGTTAAAGGAATTAATGACCGCTAAATTAGCCCTACAAGAAATGTTAAAGGGGATTCTTTGAGTGGAAAGACCATAATCAAGAGTACGGAAAGTAGGCAGCACAAAGGCAGTAAAAATAAGTATATCTGTAAGAATCAGTCAAGAGACTCACAAAATAAAAGGATGTAAAGTAGGACACCATATACCTAAAACATGGGGAAGAGAGGAGTAAAGAATGGGTTCAAATGTAAGCAACCATCAACTTAACATAGACCACTATATGCAGAAAATGTTGTATATAATACAGATGATAACCACAAATCAAAAACCAGTAATAGATATGCAAAAGATAAGAAAGGAAAGCAAGTATATAACTAAAGATAACCAACTTATGAGAGAAGAGACTAAAAGAAGTAAAGATAAAAGAATGACAAATACAACCATAAAACAAGTAACACAGTGGCAATAAATACATAACTATCAATAACTACTTTGAATTTAAAGGGACTATCCACTCCAATAAAAAGACATAAGTGATAAAATGATTTAAAAAAACCCATCTACATATTGACTACAAGAGATTCATTTCAGACTTAAAGACACATGAAGATTGAAAGTGAAATGGAGAAGCATTTATCATGTGAATGGATGTGAAAAGAAAGCTTAGGTAGCAATACTTATAATGGGAAAAAATAGAATGTAAAACAAACACTATAACAAGAGACAAAGAAGGGCACTATATAACCATTCAGGGAACAAACCAACAAGAATATACAACAATTGTAAATTATGCACCCAACATGGGAGCACACAAATACTTAAAGGAGTTATTAACAAACATAAAGGAAATAATCGATAGTAATACAATAATAGTAGGGGATGTTAACACCCCACACACATCAATGCGCACATCATCTAAATCTAAATTCAACAAAGAAACCTTGGCTTTGAATGACACTGGGCCAGAGGGATTCAACAGATACATTCAGAACATTCTATCCTAAAACAGCAGAATACACATTCTTTTCAAGTGCACATGGAACATTCACCAGAATAGATCACATATTAGGCCATAAAACAAGTCTCAACAAATTAAAAAAGACTGAAGTCATTCCATGCATCTTTTCTGATCACAATAATATGAAACTAGAAGTCAACCACAATAAAAAATCTGGAAAGAGCACAAATACATGGAGGTTAAATAACATGCTACTAAACAATGAATGGGTCAACCAAAAAATCAAACAGGAAATTGAAAAATACATAGAAACAAGGAAAATAAAACCACAATGTTCTAAAATCTTCAGGATGCAGTAAAAACTACTCTAAGAGCAAAGCTTAGAGCAATACAGGCCTACCTCAAGAAGCAAGAAAAATCTCAAATAAACAACCTAATCTTACAGGTAAAGGAAATACAAAAAGAAGAACAAACTAAAGCAAAATGAAAAGAAGGAAGGAAATAATAAAGAAAAATAAAACAGAGCACCTGGGAGCTTCAGTTGGTTGAGAGGCCGACTCTGAATTTTGGCCCATTTCATAATCTCAGGGTCCTGGGATCAAACCCCAAGTTGGGCTCTGAGTTCAGTGGGGAGTCTGCTTGAGGATTCTCTCTCTCCCATCTCCCTCTGGCCCTCTCCCACTCACTCTCTCATTCTTTTTCTGTAAAATAAATAAATATTTGTTTTTAAAGAACAATAGAGCAAATCAATGAAATCAGTAACTGGTTCTCTGAAAAGATTAACAAATTTGATAAACCTCTAGCCACACTCATCAAAAAAGAGAGAGAGGACTCAAAAAAATCAGAACAGAAAGAAGGGAAATAAAAACCAATGCCACTGAAATACAAAGGATTATAAGAGAATATTATAAAAATTATATGCTGGGGCACGTGGGTGGCTCAGTCAGTTAGGTGGCTGCCTTCAACTCAAGTCATGATCCCAGGGTCCTGGGATCGAGCCCCGTGTCAGGCTCCCTGCTCAGTGGGGAGTCTGCTTCTCCCTTTCCCTCTGCCACTCCCCCTGCTTGTGCTCTTTCTCTCTTTCTCTCTCTCTGTCAAATAAATAAATAATAATTTAAAAAAAGAATCATTAAAAAAATATATGGCAACAATTTGGACAACCTAGTGGAAATGGATAAATTCCTATAAACATATGAACTACCAAAATTGAATCAGGAAGAAATAAAATATTTGGACAAATTGATTACCAGCAATGAAATTGAATCAGTAATCAAAAAACTCCCATCAAGGAAAAGTCATCGACCAGATACTTCACCAGCAAATTCTACCAAACATTTAAAGAAGAGTTAATATTATTTTTTTCAAACTATTCCAAAAAATACAAAAGTAAGGGAAACTTACAAACTTACTCTATGAGAACAGTAACACCCTGATACAGAAACCAGATAGACACCACACACACACACACACACACACACACACACACACACACAAAACTACTGGTCGATATTTCTCATAAACATAGATGTAAAACTCCTCAATGAAGTGTTAGCAAACCGAATCCAACAATACATTAAAAAAATTATTCACCACGATTAAGTGAGATTCCTGGCATGCAAGAGATATTCAGTATTCACAAATCAATGAATATGATTCATCACATCAATAAGAGAAAAGATAAAAACCATATGATCATTTCAATATATGCAGAAAAGGCATTTGACGAAGTACAACATCCATGCATGATAAAAATCCTCAGCAATGTAGGTTTAGAGGGAACATATCTCAACTTAGTACAGGACTTACGTGAGAAGCCCACATTAGCATCATACTCAATGGTGAAAAACTGAGGGCTTTCCTCCTAAGATCAAGGCAAGGCAAGGATGTAAACTCCCACCACTTTTGTTCAACATAATACAGAAATTCCTGCTACAACAATTAGACAAAAAGAAAAGGAATAAAAGACATCCAAATAGGTAAGGAAGAAGTAAAGCAGATGACATGACACTATATAAAGAAAACTCTAAAGACTGCACCAAAACAACTACTAGAACTGATAAATTCAGTAAGGTCACAGGATACAAATCAATGTACAGAAATCCATTGCATTTCTATACACAAATAATGAAGCAACAGAAAGATAATTTAAGAAAGCAATCCCGGGCACCTGGGTGGCTCAGTTGGTTGGGCGACTGCCTTCAGCTCAGGCCATGATTCCGGAGTCCTGGGATTGAGTCCTGCATTGGGCTCCCGGCTTGGTGGGGAGCCTGCTTCTCCCTCTGACCCTCTCCCCCCTCATGCTGTTTCTCTCTCTCTCAAATAAATAAATAAAATATTTAAAAAAAAAAAGAAAGCAATCCCATTCACAATTGCACCAAAAATAATAAAATACCTAGGAATAAACTTAACTAAGGAAGTGAAAGGCCTGTACTCTGTAAACTATAAAACTCTGATGGAAGAAATTGAAGATGTCACAAAGAAATAGAAAGACATTCCATGCTCATGGATGGATAATAAGTATTGTTAAAATGTCTATACTACCCAAAGCAATCTACAGATATAATGCAATCCTTATCAAAATACCTACAGCATTTTCACAGAACTAGAACAAACCATCCTAAAATTTGTATGGAATCACAAAAAAAAAAAAAAAAAAAAAAAATCGCCAAAGCAATCTTGAAAAAGGAAAAGGAAGCTGGAGGTATCACCATTCCAGATTTCAAGTTATATTACCTAAAGGTAGTAATCAAAACAGTATGGTACTGGCACAAAAATACACATGTAGATCAATGGAAGAAGATAGAAATCCCAGCAACAAAACCACGATTATATGGTCAATTAATTTTTGGCAAAAGAGGCAAGAATATGCCATGGGAAAATGACAGTCTCTTCAACAAATGGTCTTGGGAAAACTGGTCAGCTACATGCAACAGAATGAAATTGGACGACTTTCTTATACCATACACAAAAATAAACTCAAAATGGATTAAAGACCTAAATGTGAGAACTTAAACCATAAAAATTCTAGAAGAGAGCACAGTCAGTAATGTCTCTGACGTCAACTGTAGCAACATTTTTCTAGATATATCTTCTAAGACAAGGGAATCAAAAACCAAAATAAACTATTGGAGCTACATCAAAATAAAAAGTTTTTTGCACAGTAAAGGAAACAATGAATAAAACTAAAAGACAAACAACTGAATGGGAAAATATATTTGCAAATGACATATCCAAAAAAGAGTTAGTATCCAAAATAGATAAGGAACTGATACAACTCAATACCCAAAAAACCAAAACCCAAATAAAAATGGGCAGATATAAACAGTCGTTTTTCTAAAGAAGACATACAGATGGCCAACAGACACATGAAAAGATGCTCACCATCACTCATCATCAGAGAAATGCAAATCAAACTACAATGAGATATCACTCCATACCTGTCAGAATGGCTAAAATCAAAACCACAAGAAAAAACAATTGTTCGTGAGGATGTGGAAAAAAAGGAACTCACATGCACTGTTGGTGGGAATGCAAACTGGGGCAGCTGCTGTGGAAGACAGTATGTTTCTTCTGCTAAAAAAATAAAAATAGAACTACCATAAGATCCAGTAATCACATTCCTGGATATTTACTCCCCAAAATACTAAAACACTAATTCAAAAGGATATATGCACCCCCATGGTTATTACAGAATTATTTGCAATAGCCAAGATACAGAAGCAGCCCAAGTGTCCATGGATGCCGATGAAGAAACTGAAGCAAGAGATGTGAATCATTTACCAAATGTCAAACAGTTAATAATGTTGGAAATAGGATTCAAATATAGTAGGTTTGCCTTGAGAGCTTACATTCTTAGTGTACATAGGAATAACAGAATGAAGGTAGGTATGTGTAACTTATCCACATAAAGTGAAGAGGAACAAGAATGAGAATGCTTGTGGAACTAGAGATTAAAGTCTAGAGTTGAAATATGCAAATTTTCCATAGAAAGAATAGTAATACAACAATAGTAGGAGACTTTAACACCCCACTTACAGCAATGGACAGATCATTTAACCAGAAAATAAAAAAGGAAACAATGGCTTTGAATGACACACTGGACCAGAGGGACTGAACAGATATATTCAGAACGTTTCATCCTAAAGAAGCAGAATACACATTATTTTCAAGTGCACAATGGACATTCTCCAGAATAGATCAGTCACAAATCAGTCCTCAACAAAAACAAAAAAGATTGAGATCATACCATCCATATTTTCTCACCACAACACTATGAGATTTGAAGTCAACCACTAGAAAATATTTGGAAAGACCACAAATACATGCAGGTTAAAGAGCATCCAACTAAAGAATGAAAAGATTAATCAGGAAATTAAAGAAGACATTTAAAAACTACATGGTAACAAATGAAAATGAAAGCACGGTGGACTAAAACTTTTGGGATGCAGCAAAAGCACTCATAAGAGGGAAGAATATAGGAATACAGGCCTATCTCAACAAGCAAGAAAAATCTCAAATACACAACCTAACCTTACACCTAAAGGAGCTAAATAAAGAACAACAAATGAAGCTTAACACCAGCAGAAGGGAAATGATAAAGATTAGAGCAAAAATAAATGATAGAGAAACAAAAGCAGTAGAAAAGATAAATGAAACTAGGAGCTGGTTCTTTGAACAAAATTAATAAAATTGATAAATACCTAGCCAGACTTATCAAAAAGAAAAGAGACAGGACCCAAATAAATAAAATCACAAATGAGAGAGGAGAGATCACAGCCAACACCACAGAAATACAATTATAAAAGAATATTATGAAAAATTATATGCCAACAAATTAGGCACTCTGGAAGAAATGGGACAAATTCCTAAAAACATATAAACTACCAAAAGAAAAAACAGGAAGAAATTAAAAAAAAAAGAACAGACCAATAACCAGCAATGAAATTGTATATATGAACCACATTTTCTTTATCCATTCATCTGTTGAATGACATCTTGGCTCCGTCAACAGTTTGGCTATGGTGGACATTGATGCTATGAACTTTGGGGTTCAGGTGCCCCTTCCTTTCACTACATCTGCATCTTTGGGGTAAATACCCAGTAGTGCAATTGCTGGGTCATAGGGTAGCTTTATATTTAATGCCTTGAGGAACCTCCATACTGTTTTCCAGAGTGGCTGTACCAACTTGCATTCCCACCAACAGTGTAAGAGTGTTCCCCTTTCTCCTCATCCTGCCAACATTTATTGTTCCCTATCTTGTTAATTTTTGCAATTCTAACTGGTGTAAGGTGGCATCTCATTGTGGTTTTGATTTGCACTTCCCTGATGGCAAGTGATGTGGAGCATTTTTTCATGTGTCTGTTAGCCATTTGTATGTCTTCTTTGGAGAAGTGTCTGTCATGTCTTCTGCCCATTCTTTGACTGGATTATTTGTTTTTTGGGTGTTGAGTTTGGTTCATATATATGATGGAATATTACTCAGCCATCAGAAAGGATGAATACCTACTATTTGCATTGACATGGATGGAACTGGAGAGTATTATGCTAAGTGAAATAAGTCAAGCAGAAAAAGACAATTATCATATGGTTTCACTAATATGTGGAATATAAGGAATAGCCCAGAGGACCATAGGGGAAGGGAGGGAAAACTGATTGGGAAGAAATCAAGAGGTGAACAAACCATGAGAGACTCTGGACTCCAGGAAACAAATTGAGTTTTGCAAAAGGGAGGGGGGTGGGGGATGGGGTAACTGGGTGATGGGCATTAAGGAGGGCAAGTGATTGATGAGCACTGGGTGTTATATGCAATTAATGAATCATTGAACACTACATCAAAAACTAATGATGTACTGTATGTTGGCTAATTGAACTTAATAAAAAAAAGATTGTTTTTACTATTGTATGTTCATTGTCTTTCCATATAAATTTTTGTAGATGCCCTTGAATCAGGCTGCAAAACTCTTTTATTCTCAGTTTACTGAGAGTTTTATCATGAATGGGTGTTTAGTTTTGTCAAATGCTTCTTTTGCACTTATGAAAATAATTATATGAATTTTCTTATTTATCCTAGTAAGATGGCAAATTAAATTGAATGATTTTATAATGTTAATCCAACCTTAACATTCCCAGGATAAACCCTAAATATTCATGATATATCATCATTTTCATGTATCTAGCATTCAGTTTGCTAAAACTGTATTAAAGATTTTTGTGTCAATGTTTATGATGAAAACAACAACAATGAAACAAACAAAAAAACAGCAATGAAATTGAATCAGTAATTAAAAATCTCCCAAAAAAACAAAAATCCAGGGCCAGATGGCTTCCCAGGGGAATTCTACCAAACATTTAAAGAAGAATTAATAGTTGTTCTTCTGAAACTATTCCAAAAAATAGAAATGAAAGGAAAACTTCCAAACTCATTCTATGAGGCTAGCATTACCTTGATTCCAAAACCAAAGACCCCACTAAAAAGGAGTATTATGGGCCAATATCCCTGAAGAAGTGGAATGCAGCAATTCTCAATAAAATACTAGCAAATTGAATCAAAAAGTACATTAAAAGAATTATTTACCACAATCAGGTGGTATTCATTCCTGGGCTGCAAGGGTGGTTCAGTATTTGCAAATCAATCAACATGATAAACCACATTAATAAAAGAAAGGATAAGAACCATATGGTCCTCTGAATAGATGCAGAAGAAGCATTTGACAAAGTACATCATCCATTAATGATAAAAACCCCCAACAAAGTAAGATAGAGGGAGCATACCTCAACATCATAAAGGCCATACACAAGAGACCCACAGCTAATATAATCTTCAATGGAGAAAACCTAACAGCTTTTCCTCTACAGTCAGGAACAAGACAGGGATGTCCACTCTCACCGTTGTTATTTAACATAGCACTTGAAGTCCTAGGCTCAACAATCAGACAACAAAAAGAAATAAAAGACATGCAAATTGGCAAAGAAGAAGTCAAACTTGCCCTCTTCACAGACAACATGATACTCTATGTAGAAAACCTAAAGACTTCACCAAAAAATTGCTATAACAGATACACAAATTCAGTAAAGTCATGGAATACAAAATCTACATATAGAAATCCGTTGCATTTCTATACACCAATAATGAAACGGCAGAAAGAGAAATCAAGGAATTGATCCCATTTACAGTTATACCAAAAAACATAAGATACCTAGGAATAAACCTAACCAAAGTGGTAAAAGATCTGTATTCTGAAACTATAGAACACTTATGAAATAAATTGAAGATGACCTAAAGAAATGAAAAAAAAAAAAAACAAAAAACAACATTACATGCTCATGGATTGGAAGAACAAATATTGTTAAAATGTCTATACTACCCAAAGCAATGTACACATGTAATGCAATCTCTATCAAAATACCATCAGCATTTTTCACAGAACTAGAACAAACAATCCTACAATTTGTATGCAACCACAAAAGGTCCCAAATAGCCAAAGCAATCTTGCAAAAGAAAAGCAAGTCTGGAGGCATCACAACCCCAGACTTCAAGCTATATTACAAAGGTGTAGTCATCAAGATAGTATGGTACTGGCACAAAAACAGACACATAGATCACTGGAACAGAATGGAAATCCCAGAAATGGACACACAACTCTATGGTCAATTAATCTTCAACAAAGCAGGAAAGAATATCCAATAGAAAAAGACAGTCCCTTCAAAAACAAATGATTTTGGGAAACCTGGACAGCAACATGTGGAAGAATGAAAGTGGATGACTTTCTTACACCATACACAAAAATAAATTCAAAATGGATGAAAGACCTAAATGTGAGACAGGAAACCATCAAAATCCTAGAAGGGAACACAGGCTGTAACCACTTTGACATCAGCTGAAGCAAGGGAAACAAAAGCAAAAATAAACAATTTGGACTTCATCATGATAAAAACTTCTGTATAGTGAAGGAAACAATCAACAAAACTAAAAGGCAGCCTATGGAATGGGAGAAGATATTTACAAATGACATCTGATAAAAGGTTAGTATTCAAAATATGTAAGGAACTTACATGACTCAAAACCCAAAAAAGAAATAATCCAGTTAAGAAATGGGCAGAAGACATGAATAGATATGTTTCCAAAGACATGCAGATGGCTTACAGACTCAGGAAATTATGCTCAACATGATTCATCAAGGAAATACAAATCAAAACAAGGATGAGATATCACCTCACACTGGTCAGAATGGCTAAAATTAACAGCACAGGAAGCAACAGATGTTGGTGAGGATGTGGAGAAAAAGGGACCCTCCTACACTGTTGGTGGGAATGCAAACTGGTACAAACCCTCTGGAGAACAGTATGGAGTTTCCTCAAAAAGTTGAAAATAGAAGTGCCTTATGATCCAGCAATTTCACTACTAGTTATTTACCCAAAGGGTTCAAAAATACTGATTCAAAGGAGCCACATGTACCCCAATGTTTACACCAGCATTATCAACAATAGCCAAATTATGGAAAGAGCCCAAATGTCCATCAGCTGATGAATGGATAAAGAAGAAGTGGAGTGTGTGTGTGTGTTTGTGTAATGGAATATTACCATGTGTATATATATCATGGAATATTACTCAGCCATAAAAAGGAATGAAATCTTGCCATTTGCAATGATGTGGATGGAGACAGAGCATATTATGTTAAGCAAAACAAGTCAGTCAGAGGAAGACAAATACCATATGATTTCTCCCGTATGTGGAATTTAAGAAATAAAACAGATGAACATAGGGGAAAGAAGAGAGGGTGGCACACCTAAAGGAGACTCTTAAGTATAGAGAACAGACTGAGGATTTCTGTGAGGAGGTGGATGCTTTGATGGGCTAAATGGGTGATGGGTATTAATGAGGGCACTTGATGTGAGGAGCACTGGGTGTTATAGGTAAGTGATGAACCACTAAATTCTACTCCTGAAACTAATATTATATGATACATTAACTAACTGGAATTTAAATAATAACTTGAAACACAAAAAAATAAAAATACAAGGTTAATTGAAATTTACAAGTCCTGACTTAAAAAAAACTGCAATCTTTGTGAACTTGCATGCATACTGTGTTCTCCAACTTCTCCAAATCATATTTAATAGATGAACTTACTTTATTTAGTATAGAACTATACTTATGAAAATTATGAGCTATAATACATAATGGGAAAAGACATACATTATATCATATCTAAATAATAGAATACAATTTAGATTTCTTATATGCAAAGAATTTTGATATAGCAGAGTGTAACATGTGAGAATGTGTGAAATTGATGTGTGGTAAAAGGTGAGTTAAGAGGTTTATTGTGAATTTATATCCAGTTCTTAAAGATTGTTATGCAAGCAGACATATTTTTAGAAAGACTTCCAACAATTTTTGTAAGAATTTTCTTATTTTGCTAACATTATTTTATACAACTCCAATAAGGTGTTTGAATATGTATGTAAAATAATAGGTAATATATATTAGAATGCTTACACTGTGTACAGAGTTCTATTTTTAAAACTTTAAATATATTAACCCAATACTTCCAACAAATCTATGAAGTAAGATGCTATTTTCTCATCTTATATATGAAAAACCTGTGACATAAAAGGAATAAATAATTTGTTCAAAGCTGTGTAGCTAGTAAGTAATAGAACTGGGATTTATGCCAGGGAATCTGGCTTCAGAATCTGTGTTCTTAACCACTTTGTTTAATCATCTCCCATAATCCTAAAGCATTTCTTATAGCTACATAAAATTCTTTCAGAATAGCAAAGCACTTTTAAAGTATTTGTTATAAATACTTTTAAAATATGTAATGTTTTAGGGCGCCTGGGTGGCTCAGTTGGTTAAGCGACTGCCTTCAGCTCAGGTCATGATCCTGGAGTCCCTGGATCGAGTCCCACATCGGGCTCCCTGCTCGGCAGGGAGTCTGCTTCTCCCTCTGACCCTCCCCCCTCTCATGTGCTCTCTCTCATTCTCTCTCTCTCAAATAAATAAATAAAATCTTAAAAAAAAAAAAATAAAATAAAATAAAATATGTAATGTTTTAATTAATAAACTTTGTTTTTAGAGTAGTTATAGGTTCACAGCAAAACTGAGCAGAATGTATAGTGTATCCTTATACTCTCTCCCCCCGAAAAACCTTTCCACTGTCAACATCCCACACAAGAGTAGTACATTTGTTTAAATTGATGAGACTACATTGACACATCAGCAACAGTCCAAAGTGTACATCTGGGTTCACTCTTGGCATTGTATAGGCTATGGATTCTGACAAATGTATGACAGCTATCCACTATAAGAGCATCATACAGAATAATTTCACTGCCCTAAAAATTCTATGTGTTTTGCCTATTCATCCCGGTCTCTACTTTACTGATCTTTTTGCTGTCTCTATATTTTTGCCTTTTCTAGAATGTCATAGTTGGAATCATACAATATATAGCTTTTTTATTTACTAATTTCACTTATTTATTTCATTTACTAATATGTATTTAAGTTTCCTACTTGGCTTTGCATACCTTGAAAGCTCATTTCTTTGTAGCATTAAATAATATCCCATCATCTGAATATACCACAATTTATTTTATTTGTCTACTCATCTACTGAAGGACTTGCTGGTTGCTTCCATGTTTTGGCACTTATGAATAAAACTGCTATAAACATCCAAGGCTTTTGTGTGGACATTAGCTTTCACTTCATTTGAATAAATGTCAAAGAGTGCAATTGCTGGATCATTTGGTAAAAATGTGCTTAGTTTTGTAAGAAACTGCCAAAATGTCTTCCAAAGTGGCTTAACTGCTCTTCATTCCTACCAGGAATGGATGAGAGGCCCGGTTCTTCTGTGGCCAGTAACGGTATTGTTAGTGTTTTGGATTTTTGCAATTATAATAAGTATGTAGTGGCATCTCATTGTCATTTTAATTCCCTATTGACGTATGATGTTGGACATCTTTTCATATGCTCACTTGCCACCTGAATTACTTCTTTGGTGAGGTGACTGTTCAGTCTTTTGCCCACTTTTTAATCATGTTTATTTTCTTATTATTAAGTTTTAAGATTTCTTTGTATATTTTGGATACAAGTCCTCTATCAGATAAGTCCTTTGCAAATATTTGATTCTGGTCTGTGACTTTTCTTCTCATTCTCTTGGCATTTATTTTGCAGAGTAGAAATTTTTAATTTTAGTGAAGACCAGCTTATCAAATGTTTCTTTCATAGATAGGGTTTTTGGTATTTTGTCCAAAACATCATCATCATATCCAAGGTCATCTAGATTTTCTCTTATGTTCTAGGAGTTTTACAATTTCAGGTTTTACATTTAGGTCTATGATCCACTTTAATTTTTGTGAAGTGTGTAAAACTTGTGTCTAGATTTATTTTTTTTTTCTTTTTGCTTCAGAAAATCCAGTTGTTTTAGCACCATTTGTTGAAATGACTAACTGTGATCCTTTGTATTGCCTTTGCTCCTTTGTCCAAGGTCAGTTGACTGTATTTATGTGGCTCTATTTATGGGCTGTCTATTCTGTTCTATTGATCTATTTGTCTATGCTTTCCAGTATCACACAGTCTTGATTACTATAGCTTTATAGTAAGTCTTGAAGTCATGTAGTGTCAGTCCTCAAACTTTGTTCTTATCCTTCAGTATTTATTTGGCTATTATGGGTATTTCACTTATAAATTTTAGAATTAGTTTGTCAATACTACAAAATAACTTGCTGAGATTTTGTTTGGGATTGTACTTAATCTGTAAGTCAAATTCTGAAGAACTGACATCTTGATAATATTGAGTGTTCCTATCCATGAACATGAAATGTTTCACCATTTGTTTAGTTTTGGATTTATTTTATCAGAGTTTTGTAGTTTTCTCCATATAGATCTGATATATATTTTGTTAGATTTACATCTAACAATTTTATATTTGTTGATAATTTGAAGAACCGGCTTTTGGGTTTGTTGATTTTCTCTATTGATTTCTAGTTTTAAATCTCATTTATTTCTGCTCTAAATTTTAAAATTTGTTTTATACTGTTTACTTTGGATTTATTTATTTATTTATTTATTTATTTATTTATTTATTTATTTTATTATGTTATGTTAGTCACCATACAATACATCATTTGTTTTTCATGTGGTGATCGATGATCCATTGTTTTCGTATAACACCCGGTGCTCCATGAAGTACGTGCCCTCCTTAATACCTATCACCGGGCTAACCCATCCCCCCACCCCCCTCCCCTCTAAAACCCTGTTTGTTTCTCAGAGTCCACAGTCTCTCATGGTTCATCTCTCCCTCCCATTTCACCCTGTTCATTTTTCCCTTCCTTCTACTAATGTCCTCCATGCTATTCCTTATGTTCCACAAATAAGTGAAACCATATGATAATTGACTTTCACTGCTTGACTTATTTCACTTAGCATAATCACCTCCAGTCCCATCCATGTTGATGTAAAAGTTGGGTATTCATCCTTTCTGATGGCTGAGTAATATTCCATTGCATATATGGACCACATCTTCTTTATCCATTCATCTGTTGAAGGGCATCTTGGCGTTTTCCACAGTTTGGAGTTGGCAGACATTGCTGCTATGAGCACTGGGGTGCATATGGCCCTTCTTTTCACTACATCTGTGTCTTTGGGGTAAATACCCAGGAGTGCAATTGCTGGGTCATAGGGTAGCTTTATTTTTAATTTTTTGAGGCACTTCCACACTGTTTTCCAAAGTGGCTATACAAACTTGCATTCCCACCAACAGTGTAAGAGGGGTCCCCTTTCTCCACAACCTCTCCAACATTTGTTGTTTCTTTCCCTGTCCATTTTTGCCATTCTAACTGGTGTAAGGTGGTATCTCAATGTGGTTTTGATTTGAATTTCCCTGATGGCTAATGATGATGAACATTTTTTCATGTGTCTGTTAGCCATTTGTATGTCTTCTTTAGAGAAGTGTCTGTTCATGTCTTCTGCCCATTTTTTGACTGGATTATTGGTTTTTTGGGTGCTGAGTTTGAGAAGCTCATTATAGATCTTGGCTATCAGCCCTTGGTCTATAATGTCATTTGCAAATATCTTCTCCCAATCTGTGGGTTGCCTCTTTGGTTTGTTGACTGTTTCCTCTGCTGTGCAGAGCCTTTTTATCTTGATGAAGTCCCAAAATTCATTTTTGATTTTGTTTCACTAGCTTTTGGAGATGTATCTTGAAAGAAGTTGCTGTGGGTGATGTCAAAGAGGTTACTGCCTATGTTCTCCTCTAGGATTTTGATGGATTCCTGTCTCCCATTGAGGTCTTTCATCCATTTTGAGTTTATCTTTGTGTATGGTGTTAGAGAATGGTCGAGTTTCATTCTTCGGCATGTGGCTGTCCAATTTTCCCAGCACCATTTATTGGAGAGACTGTCTTTTTTCCATTGCATATTTTTCCTGTTTTGTCGAAGATTATTTGACCATAGAGTTGAGGGTCCATATCTGGGCTCTCTATTCTGTTCCATTAGTCTATATGTCTGTTTTTGTGCCAGTACCATGCTGTCTTGGTGATCACAGCTTTGTAATATAGCTTGAAATCGGGCAACGTGATGCCCCCAGCTTTGTTTTTCTTTTTCAACATTTCTTTGGCAATTCACTGTCTTTTCTGATACCATACAAATTTTAGGATTGTTTGTTCCAGCACTTTGAAAAATGTCATTGGAATTTTGATTGGGATGGCATTGAAGGTATAGATTGGTCTGGATAGCATAGATTATTCCGAGGTATCTTATGGTTTTTGGTGCTATTGTAAATGGAATCGTTTCTCTAATTTCTCTTTCTACAGTGGCATTGCTAGTGTATCAGAAAGCAACTGATTTCTGTGCATTGATTTTGTATCCTGCCACATTACTGAATTGCTGTCTGAGTTCTAGTAATTTGGGGTGGAGTCTTTTGGGTTTTCCACATAAAGTATCATGTCATCTGTGAAAAGAGGGAGTTTCACTTCTTCTTTGCCAATCTGAATACCTTTTATTTCTTTTTGTTGTCTGATTGCTGTTGCTAGGACTTCTAGTACTATGTTGAACAATAGTGGCGAGAGTGGGCATCCTGGACGTGTTCCTGATCTTAAGGGAAAGACTCTTAGCTTTTCCCCATTGAGGATGATATTCACTGTGGGTTTTTCATAGATGGTTTTTATGAACTTGAGGAGTGTTCCCTCTATCCCTATACTCTGAAGAGTTTTAATCAGGAAAGGATGCTGTATTTTGTCAAATGCTTTTTCTGCATCAATTGAGAGGACCATATGGTTCTTTCCTCTCCTCTTATTAGTGTGTTTTATCACATTGATTGGTTTGCCAGTGTCGAACCACCCTTGCATCCTGGGGATAAATCCCATTTGGTCGTGGTGGATGATCCTTTTAATGTGTTGTTGGATCCTTTAGCTAGGATTTTGTTGAGGATTTTGGAATCCATATTCATCAGGGATATCGGTCTGAAATTCTCATTTTTGATGGGTCTTTGCCTGGTTTGGGGATTAAGGTAATGCTGGCTTCATAGAATGAGTCTGGAAGGTTTCCTTCTGTTTTTATTTTTTGAAACAGCTTCAGTAGAATAGTTATTATTTCTTGGTTTTCGGGAGGTTTTTGATCATTGCTTCAATCTTGTTACTGGTTATTGGCCTATTCAGGTTCTCAATTTCTTCCTGTTTCAGTCTTGGCAGATTATAGGTTTCCAGGAAGGCCTCCATTTCATCCAGATTGCTCAGTTTATTGGCATATAGTTGTTGATAATAATTTCTAATAATTGTTTCTATTTCCTCGGTGTTAATCATGATCTCTCCCTTTTCATTCATAATTTTAATTATTTGGTCCTTTCTCTTTTATTTTGAATAAGTCTGGCCAGTGGTTTAACAGTCTTATTAATTCTTTCAAAGAACCAGCTTCTAGTTTCGTTGATCTGATCTACTGTGTTTCTGGTTTCTAATTCATTGATCTCTGCTCTAATCTTAATTATTTCTCTTCTAATGCATGGCTGAGGCATTGTTTGTTACTTTTTCTCTAGTTCTTTAAGGAGTAGAGTTAGTTGTGAATTCGGGATTTTTCTAGTTTTTGAGTGAGGCTTGGATCGCTATGAATTTCCCCCTTAGGACTGCCTTTTCAGTATCCCATAGGTTTTGGACTGATGTGTTTTCATTCTCATTGGTTTCCATGAATTGTTTAAGTTCTTCTTTGATTTCTTGGTTGACCCAAACATTCTTGAGCAGAGTGGTCTTTAGCTTCCAAGTGTTTGAATTTCTGCCAAATTTTTCTTGTCATTGAGTTCCAGTTTTAAAGGATTATGGTCTGAGAATATGCAGGGAATAATCTCAATCTTCTGGTATTGGTGGAGACCTGATTTGTGACCCAGTATGTGGTCTATTCTGGAGAAAGTTCCATGTGCACTCGAGAAGAATGAGTATTCTGTTGGTTTAGGGTGGAATGTTCTGTATGTATCTATGAGGTCGATCTGGTCCAATGTGTCATTCAAAGCTCTTGTTTCTTTGTTGATTTTCTGCTTAGATGATCTGTCTATTGCTGAGAGTGGAGTAGTGAGGTCTCCTACAATTAACATATTGTTGTCAATATGACTCTTTATTTTGGTTAACAGTTGGCTTACATAGATGACTGCTCCCATGTTGGGGGCATAGATATTTACAATTGTTAGATTTTCTTGTTGGATAGACCCTTTAAGAATGATGTAGTGTCCTTCTGTGTCTCTAACTACAGTCTTTAGCTTAAAATCTAATTTGTCTGATATAAGAATTGCTACCCCAGCTTTCTTTTGAGGTCCGCCGGCATGGAAGATGGATCTCCATCCCTTCCCTTTCAGTCTGGATGTATCTTTAGGTTCAAAATGAGTCTCTTGTAGACAGTATGTGGATCGGTCCTGTCTTTTTATCCAATCTGCAATCCTGTGCCATTTTATGGGAGCGTTTAGGCCATTCACGTTGAAAGTGATTATTGAAAGATATGAATTAATTGTCATCATGTTGCCTGTGAAGACCTTGTTTTTATAGATTGTCCCTGTAAATTTCTGTTGTATATCACTCTTGGTGTCTTTTTCCTTTTATAGAACCCCCCAATATTTCTTGCAGGGCCAGCTTAGTGCTCACATATTCTTTCAGTTTCTGCCGGTCTTGGAAGCTCTGCATCTCTCCATCCATTCTAAATGACAGCCTTGCCAGATAAAGTATTCTTGGCTGCATGTTCTTCTCGTTTAGTACCCTCAATATGTCTTGTCAGGCCTTTCTCGCTTGCCAGGTCTCTGTGGATAGGTCTGACATTATTCTGATGTTCTTCCCTCTGTACCTAAGGAATTTCTTCCCCCTAACTGCCCTTAAGATGGTTTCCTTGGTTCTGAGATTTGCAAGTTTTACTATCACGTGCTGGGGTGTTTGCCTGTTTTCCTTGATCTTGAGAGGGGTCCTCTCTGCCTCTAGCATACGAATGTTTGTTTCATTCCCCAGATAAAGGAAGTTCTCAGCTACGATTTGCTCAAATATATCTTCTAGTCCTCTTTCTCTCTCCACCCACTCCAGGATTCCAGTAATTCTGACATTGGAACATTTCATGGTGTCACTTACTTCTCTGATTCTATTTTAATGGATTCTGAGTTGTTTTTCCCTGGCTTCCTCTTTTTCCTTTTTATCTATTAAACTTTCTTCCAGGTCACTAATTCGTTCTTCTGCCTCACTTACCCTTGCTGTTAGATTATCTAGATTAGGTTGGATCTCGTTGATAGCATTTTTAAGTTCTGCCAATTCAGCTTTCATTTCTGCCCTTAGAGACTCTATGTTGCCATTAATTGATTTCTCCATTCTAGCTATTGTCTTCACAATTGCTAGCCTGAATTCCATCTCCAACATCTTGGTTATATCTGCATTCATTTGTAAATCTGCAGCATAAGTCATAATCTCTGAGTCTTTCCTATTTTCGGGGTTCCTCCTCCTAGTCATTCTGTTGATGGCTGGTTGAGGGAATGTATAGAGTCCAAATTATTGACCATAACCCAAGCAAGATACACCTGTTTTCTAGGGACCTTAGGGTTGCTGGCCTCTTTTTGTCCCAGCCTGTCTTCTGGGGGAGGGCCTGCTGCGCTGTTACTCAGGCAACCCTGTTTTGGCAGAGTTGCCCTGCCCCCCTGTGGCAGGTAATGGGCTCAGTGGACCCAGTTTTTTGGGGGCTTTTGTTCTCTGGTGGCTTTTCCTGGTGGCTTTCTGTATCTCTTCCACGAGTCAGAGTAGAAGAGACCGTTTCCAACCCTCTGCCTCAGAGCAGAGAGATCACAGTCTGTTCTTCAGTGAGCTCTCCAGGCCACAGTCTCTCCATTTCTGTCTGTGCTGCTATAAACTGCAGTGTCCTGGGGTGTGAGCCCCTCCACAGCGCTCCCAGTCTTGCCTCCAGGTCAGGGCACATCTCTGCCCTTTGTGCTTCTAGAACTGCTGGCTGCTCCCAGTTCACACGCGTGACCCCGCTGCTCTGGTTTCCGTCTAAAGTGCCACTACCTACCAGTCTGTGAGTCTGTGCCCCATCCCCAGCGTGGGAGGCTATCACTCACTGGAAGTATAGGATCCCCATGGCCAGGCTCCCTCCTACTGCTGTTTATCCTCCAATATCTGCCCATGGAATCACGGCTCCCGGCTTCCTACCTCGAAACCAACTGCCTGCGATATTCTGTTTATAGAGATCCAGATCTATCTTCTTACATCTCAGGCTGATTTCGTGGGTGCTCAGAGTGGTCTGGTAGATATCCAGCTCAATTCCAGGGACCAGTTGGAATAGGGTCCCCTACTCCTCCACCATCTTTTCCAAAATCTGCTTTGGATTTAATTTGCTCTTCTGTTACTGGTTTTCTAAGGTTAAAGCTTAGGTTATTAATTTCAGTTATTTCTTCTTTTCTAAATATGCATTCAATGTTATAAAATATACTCTAAGCCTTGCTTCTCCTTTACACATCTTGATAAGTTGTCTTTTCATTTTAATTTAGTTCAAAATATTTGTTTTAATTTCTCTTGAGACTTCTTTAATCCTGTTATTTATAAATTCATTGTTTAATCTCCAAGTATTTTGTGGTTTTCCAGCTGTCTTTCTGTTGATTTCTAGTTCAATCTCATCATAGTCTGAGAGCAGACATTGCATGTATTCTATTCTTTAAAATGTGTTAAAGTTTGTTTTATGGCCCAAATGTTTTCTATCTTGGTGAATGGTTCATGTGAGCTGGAGAATAATGTGTATTCTGCTTTTCTTGAATTAAGTAGTCAATAGTTGTCAACTATATCATTTGGTTGATGGTGCTATTGAGTTCAACTATGTCCTTACTGATGTTCTTCCTGTTTGATATGTACATTTATGATAGAAGGGAGATCAAGTCTTTACCTACATCAGTGGATATATCAATTTTTCCTTGCAGTTCTATCAGTTTTTGTCTTACATATTTTGATGCTGTGTTGTTAAGCACATACATATTAAGTATTGTCATGTAATTTTGGAATATTGACTCCTTTATCATTATGTATTGCCCCTCTTTATTCCTGATAGCTTTCCTTTCTCTGACGTCTACTTTGTGTAATAGTAATACAGTTACTCCTGCTTTCTTTTAATTAGTGTTAGCATGAATTATCTCTCTCCATTCCTTTACTCTATTTTTTCTTTTTTAAATACTGTAAAGTTTTAAAAGTTGTAAAGTTACGTTATTTCAAATGCACAACATAGTTATTTGACAAGTCTATATGTTATGCAATGCTCACCACAAATATACTACCCTCTGGCACCATACAATGCTATTACAATAACATTGACTATATTCCCTGTACTGTACCTTTTATTCCCATGACTTATTAATTCCATAACTGGAAGCCTGTATCTCTCATTCTCTTCCACTCATTTTGCCCATCCTCCCACTCTCTTCCCTTTGGGAACCAACAGTTTGTTTTCTGTATTTATGGATGGGCTTGTTTCTGCTTTTTGGTTGTTTGTTCATTTATTCATTTTTTTTTTACATTCCACATATAAGTGAAATCATATGGTATTTGTCATTCACTGTCTGCCTTATTAGTATAATGCACTCTAGGTTGATCCATGTTGTTGCAAATGGCAAAATCTCATTTTTATGGCTAAGTAAGATTCCACTGTATATATACCATGTCTTCTTTATCCATTCATCTATTGATGAACACATGGGTTGCTTCCATATCTTGGCTATTGTAAATAATACTGCAAACATAGGGGTGCATATACCTTTTTGAATTAGTGTTCTTATTTTCTTTAGGTAAATACACAGCAGTGGAATTACTGGATCATATGATATATATATATATATATATATATATATATATATATATATATATATAGAGAGAGAGAGAGAGAGAGAGAGAGAGAGAGAGAACCTCCATACTGTCTTGAACAGTGACTTTACTGATATACATTTCCACCAACAGTGCATGAGGGCTCCCTTTTATCCACATCCTCTCTGACACTTACTATTTCTTGACTTTTTGATTCTAGCCATTCTGACAACTGTAAAGTGATATATTACTGTGGTTTTGATTTACATTTCCCTGATGATTAGTGATGTTGATCATCCTATGTGCCTGTTAATCACCTCTTTATCTCTTTTAGGAAAAAAAAAAGTCTATTCAGGTCTTCTGCCCATTTTTAAATCATAATAATAATTACTATTATTTTGGTGTTGAGTTATATAAGTTTTTATCTACTTTGAATATTAACCAATTATCAGATATATCATTCGTGAATATCTTCTCCAATTCAGTAGATTGCCTTTTTGTTTTGTTGATGGTGTCCTTTTTTGTGGAATAGTTTATGTCTGCTTTTGTTTCACTGGATTAAGGAGACATAACCAGATAAATGTTCCTAAGGCCAATGTCAAATGAAGTACTGCCTATGTTTTCTTCTAGAATATTTATGGTTTCAGGTCTCACATTTAGGTCTTTATCCTATTTTTGGTCTGTTTTTGGGTATGGTGTAAGAATGTGGTCCAGTTTCATTTATTTGCATACAGCTGTCTAGTTTTCCCAGAACCATTTACTGAAAAGACTCTCTTTTCCCCATTGTATATCCTTCCCTGCTTTGTTATAGATTAATTAACCATATAAGCATGGGTTTATTTCTGGACTTTTTAGTCTGTTCCATTGGTCTATTTTTGTGCCAATACAATACTGTTTTAATTTCTACAGCTTTGTAGTGTATCTTGAAATCTGACATTGTAATACCTCCACATTTGTTTTTGTTTGTTTGTTTGTTTGTTTTTTAGTTTCAGAGGTAGAATTCAGTGATTCATCACTTGCATATAATACCCAGTGCCCATTATATCAAGTGTCTTCCTTAATGCCCATCACCCAATTATCCTTTCCACCCACCCACCTCCCCTCCAGCAACCCTCAGTTTGTTTCCTAGAGTTCAGCACCTCTTATGGTTTGCCTCCCTCTCAATTTTCTTCTTATTTTATTTTTCCTTCCATTCCCCTATGTTCATCTGTTTTGTTTCTTAAATTCCACATATGAGTGAAATAATATGGTATTGGAATTCTGTGACTGACTCACTGCACTTAACATAATGCCCTCTAGTTCCATCCATATCATTGCAAATGGGAATATTTCATTTGTTTTGATGGTTGAATAATATTCCATTATAGAAATTTATATATACCACAACTTCTTTATCCATTCATCTCTTGATGGACATCTGGGCTCTTTGCATATTTTGGCTATTGTGGACACTGCTGCTATAAATATTGGGGTGCATGTGCCCCTTCGAATCACTGTTTGTATCCTTTGGATAAATACCAAGTAGTGCAATTGCTGGGCCATAGGGTAGCTCTATTTTTAAATTTTTGAAGAACCTCCATACTGCTTTCCAGAATGGCTGCACCAGTTTGCATTCCCACCAACAGTGTAAGAGCATTCCCCTTTCTCTGCATCCTTGCCAACATCTGTTGTTTCCTGAATGGTTAATTTTTAGCCATTCTGACTGGTGTGAGGTGGTATCTCATTGTGGTTTTGATTTGTATTTTCCTGATGCCAAGTGATGTGGAGCATTTTTTCAAGTGTCTGTTAGCCATTTGTATGTCTTCTTTGGAGAAATGTCTGTTCATGTCTTCTGCCCACTGCTTGACTGGATCATTTATTTTTTGGGTGTTGAGTTTGATAAACTCTATTTAGAGATTTTGGATACTAGCCTTTTATCTGATATGTCATTTGCAAATATCTTCTCCCATTCCATAAGTTGCCTTTCAGTTTTGTTGACTGTTCCCTTTGCTGTGCAGAAGCTTTTTATCTTGATGAAGTTACAATAGTTCATTTTGCCTTTTGTTTCTCTTGCCTTTGGAGATGTGTCTAGCAAGAAGTTGCTGTGGCTGAGGTCAAAGTGGTTGCTGCCTGTATACTCCTCTAGGATTTTGATGGATTCCTATCTCATTTTGGTCTTTCATCCATTTTGAGTTTATTTTTGTGTATGGTGTAAGAAAGTGGGCCAGTTTCATTCTTCTACATGTGGCTATCCAATTTTCCCAACACTATTTGTGGAAGAGATTGTCTTTTTTCCATTGGATATTTTTTCCTGATTTGTCAAAGATTAGTTGACCATAGAGTTGAGGGTCCATTTCTGGAGTCTCTATTCTGTTCCATTGGTCAATGCATCTGTTTTTGTGCCAGTACCATACTGTCTTGATATTACAGCTTTGTAATACAGCCTGAAGTCCAGAATTGTGATGTCTCCAGCTTTGATTTTCTTTTTCAACATTCCTTTGGCTATCCAGGTCTTTTCTGGTTCCATATAAATTTTAGAATTACTTGTTCCAGCTCTGTGAAAAATGCTGGTGGTATTTTGATAGGGATTGCACTGAATGTGTAGATTGCTTTGGGTAGCAAACACATTTTAACAACATTTGTTCTTCCAATCCATGAGCATGGAATGTTTTTCCATTCCTTTGTGTGTTCTTCAATGTCTTTCATTAAGTGTTCTATAGTTTTCAGAGTACAGATCTTTTTGCTCGTTGGTTAGTTTTATTCCTAGGTATCTTATGAGTTTTGGTGCAATTGTAAATGGGATTGATTCCTTGATTTCTCTTTGTATTGCTTCATTATTGATGTATAGAAATGCAACAGACTTATATGTGTTGTTTTTATATCCTGTGACTTTGTTGAATTCCTGTATTATTTCTAGAAACTTTTGGCTGGAGTCTTTGGGGTTTTCTACATAGAGTATCATGTTGTCTGTGAAGAGTGAAAGTTTGACTTCCTCTTTGCCAGTTGGGATGACTTTTACTTCTTTTAGTTGTCTGATTCCTGAGGCTAAGACTTCCAGTACTATGTTGAACAAAAGTGGTGAGACTGGACATCTTTGTGGCATTCCTGACCTTAGGGGAAAAGTGCTGTTTTTTTCTGTTGAAGATTATATTTGCTGTGGGTTTTTTGTATATTGATTTTATGATATTGAGGTATTTTCTTGCTATCCCTACATGTGGAGAGTTTTTATCAAGAAAGGATGTTGTATTTTGTCAAATGCTTTTTCTGCATATATTGAAATGATCATATGGTTCCTGTCCTTACTTTTATTAATGTGGAGTATCACATTGATTGATTTGTGGATGTTGAACTACCCTTGTAGCCCAGGAATAAATCCCACTTGGTCTTGGTGAATAATCCTTTTAATGTACTGTTGGACCCTATTATGTAGTGTCTTGGTGAGAATTTTTGCATCCATGTTCATCAGGGATATTGGCCTGCAATTTTCCTTTTTAGTGGGGTCTTTGGTTTTGGGATCAATGTAATGCTGGTCTCATTGAATGAGTTTGGACATTTTCCTTCCATTTCTATTTTTTGAAACAGCTTCAGAAGAATAGGTATTATTTCTCCTTTAAATGTTTGATAGAATTCTACTACAAGGCCATCTGGCCCTGGAGTCTTGTTTTTTGGGAGATTTTTGATTACTGATTCAATTTCTTTGCTGATTAAAGGTCTGTTTAGGTTTTCTATTTCTTCCTGTTTCAGTTTTGATAGTTTATATGTTTCTAAGAATGCATCCATTTCTTCCAGATTGTCTAATTTTTTTGGCATATACTTGCTCAAAAGATTGCTTTTAATTGTTATTTCTTCAATGTTGCTTGTGATCTCTCCTCTTTCATTCATAATTTTATTTATTTGGGTCCTTTCTCTTTTCTTTTTGATAAGTCTGGCTAGGGGTTTATCAATCTTATAAATTCCTTCACAAAATCAGCTCTTAGTTCATTGATTTGTTCTACTCTTTTTTTTTTTTTTTTAAATTTCTGTATCATTGATTTCTGCTCTAATATTTATTATTTATCTTCTTCTGCTGGATTTAGGCCTGTTCTTTTTCCAGCTCCTTTAGGTGTAAGGTTAGGCTGTGCATTTGAGACTTTTCTTGCTTCTTGAAGAAGGCCTATATTGCTATCTACTTCCCTCTTAGGACCTCTTTTGCTGCATCCCAAAGCTTTTGAACTGTGGTGCTTTCATTTTCATTTGCTTCTTTTTTTTTTTAATTTTTCCTTAATTTCCTGGTTGACCCATTCATTCTTTAGTATGCTGCTCTTTAAGCTCCATGTATTTTTGGTCCTTCCAAATTTTTTTTCTTGTTGTTGAGTTCAAGTTTTAAAGCATTGTGTTCTTAAAATATGCATGGTATAATCTCAATATTTTCTACCTTTTGAGACCTCATCTTTGACCCAGTATGTGATATATTCTGGAGAATATTCCATGTGTACTTGAGAAGACTGTGTATTCTGTTGCTTTAGGATGAAAATCTCTGAATATGTATGTTAAGTGCATCTGGTCCAGTGTTCTTCTTTTCAAGATTGTTTTGCCAATTCAGTCGTTTGTGGTTTTCTAAAAATTTTAGTATTACTTATTCTAGTTCTGTGAAAAATGCTATTGGTATTTTTTTTTTTTTTTTTTTTTTTGAATTGCACTGAATCTGGAGATTGCTTTGGGTAGTTTGGACATTTTAACGTGACTGGTTCTTCCAATCCATAGCATGGTATGTTTCTACATTTGCTTGTGTCATCTTCAATTTCTCTCATTCATGTTTTATAGTTTTCAGAGGACAGGTCTTTCACCTCCTTGGATAGGTTCATTCATAGATATTCTGTTCTTTTTGATGCATTGTAAATGCAATTGTTTTCTTAATTTATCTTTCTGCTACTTTGTTTTTAGTGTATAAAATGCAACAGGTTTCTGTGTATTGATTTTGTATCCTTCAACTTTACTGAATTCATTTATTACTTCTAATAGTTTTTTTTTTTTTTTAAATGGGGTCTTTAGGGTCCTCTACATATAGTATCATGTCATCTGCAAATAGTGACAGTTTAACTTTTTCCTTACCAATTTGGGTGTCTCATATTTTTTTTCCTTTTCTGATTGCTTTGGCTAGGTCTGCCAATGCTATGTTGAATAAAAATGGTGAGAGTGGACATCCCTGTCTTATTCCTGGCCATAGAGGAAAAGTTCTCAGTTTCTCACCACTGAGTGTAATATTACTTACAGGTTTTTCATATATATGGCCCTTATTATGTTCTTTTTTTTTTAGATTTATTTATTTATTTGAGAGACAGAGAGAGAGAGTAAGCATGAGTTTTGGGAGGGGCAGAGGGAGACAGTCTTCAAGCAGACTCCCCACTGAGTGCAGAGCCTGATGTTGGGCCCAATCTCATGACCCATGAGATCATGACCTGAGCAGAAACCAATAGTCAGATGCTTAACTGACTGAGCCACCCAGGCACCTCTGGCCCTTATTATGTTGAAGTACATTCCCTCCCAAACACACTTTGTTAAGAGTTTTTATTATAAAAGGATGTTGAATTTTGTCTAGTGTTTTTTCTGCATCTATTGAAATGATCATATTATCTTTATCCTTCATTTTATTCGTGTAGAGACATATATATGTCTTTATATTTAATGTTGTTTTTTTTGCAGCCAAACATATAGTTGGGTCTTGTCTTATGATCCACTCTGACATCTTTTGTGTTTTAATTGATCTATTTAAGCCTTTTATTATTGATATATTTGGACTAATATCTACCATATTTGTCACTGTTTTCTATTTGTTGTCTTTCTTGTCCCTCTTCTTGTCCTCCACACTTTTGTAGTTTTAACTGGGCATTTCCTATGATTTCATTTTTTCTCCTTCCTTGGCTTACCAGCCATAATTATTTTGTTATATTTTTTAGTGATTTCTCTGAAGTTTACAATGTATATTTACAACTAATCCATGTCCACTTTCAAATAACACTATAACACTTTACAGGTATGCAAGTACCTTATAATAACAAAATATTCTTAATTCTTCCTTCTTGTTCCTTTTATTATTGGTGTCATTTCATGTATATATACATATATATGTGTGTATATATATATATATATATATATATATATATAATTTAATACATTGTTGCTGTTATTATTTTGAACACACTGTTTTCTGTTAGATTTTTAAAAGATTTTATTTATTTATTTGACAGAGAAAGGGAGAGAGAGAGCACAAGCAGGAGTGGCAGAAGGAGAGGCAGAAGCAGGCTCCCCACTGAGCAGAGAGCTCAATGCAGTGCTTGATCCCAGGACCCTGGGATCATGACCTGAGCCTAAGGCAAATGCTTAACCAACTGAGCTACCCAGGGACCCCTGTTTTCTGTTAAATAAGAAAAATAAATAAATATTGTATTTCAATTATTCATTGTCCAATGATTTTTCTGTTTTTTTTAATCTAGATTCAAGTTCTAACCTATATCATTTTACTTCTCTGAAGACCTTCTTTTAATATTTCCTGCAATGCATGTATATGGCAACACATTTTCTCAATTTTTATCTGATTGTTTATTTATTCAGCTCTTAGCCTATTAATAATAGTTCAAAAAATCCTGGTCTGATAATTCTAATATTTCTGTCATATATGATTCTGGTTCATTTTTTTTTTTATTAATTTTATTATGTTATGTTAGTCACCATACAATACATCATTGGTTTTTGATGTGGTGATCCATGATCCATTGTTTTCATATAACACCCAGTGCTCCATGCAGTACATGCCCTCCTTAATACTCATCACTGGGCTAACAAATCCCCCCTCCCCCTTCCCCTCTAAAACCCTGTTTGTTTCTGAGTCCATAGTCTCTTATGGGGTTGGAGGGAGATATGAACTATGATTCTGGTTCTGATGCTTTTTCAGCCACTTCTCTTCCTCTCTCTCTCTTTAATTTAGTATGCCTTGCATTTTTAAAAAAGGAAAAAAATGATATACTGGGTAAAAAGCCTTCATTAATGTAGTGGCAAGGTTTTTATCTCTTAGGATCATCCACACTGAGCTTCCAGCAATTTATCAATTACAATTTAGGTTTTCTTATCTTGGTACTGGTTCCTGCAGAAATTTTTGCTTATGGGTTTCTGTTCAGGTAAGTTGTGATTCCCTGTATTTACTTGTCTACTTCCAATGTTGGGGCAGTGATTTGCCCTGTAACTTCACTTTTTTTGTTGTTGTTGAATGAACAACTTTATTTTTATTTTTGTCTCCCATTTTTTTTAATTATGTTATGTTAATCACCATACATTACATCATTAGTTTTTGGTGTAGTGTTCCATGAGTCATTGTTTGCATATAACACCCAGGGCTCCATGCAGAACGTGCCCTCTTTAATACCCATCACCAGGCTATCCCATTGCTCCTACCCCCTCCCCTCTAGAACCCTCAGTTTGATTTTCAGAGCCCATAGTCTCTCATGGTTCGTCTCCCCCTCCAGTTCCCCACCTTCATTCTTTCCCTCCTGCTATCTTCTTCTTTTTTTTTTTTTTAACATATAATGTATTATTTGCTTCAGAGGTACGGATCTGTGATTCTACAGTCTTGCACACTTCACAGCGCTCACCATAGCACATACCCTCCCCAATGTCTATCACCCAGTCACCCCATCCCTCCCACCCCCCACCACTCCAGCAAACCTCAGTTTGTTTCCTGAGATTAAGAATTCCTCATATCAGTGAGGTCATATGATACATGTCTTTCTCTGATTGACTTATTTCGCTCAGCATAACACCCTCCAGTTCCATCCATGTCTTTGCAAATGGCAAGACCTCATTCCTTTTGATGGCTGCATAATATTCCATTGTCTATATATACCACATCTTCTTTATCCATTCATCTGTCGATGGACATCTTGGCTCTTTCCACAGTGTAACTTCACTTTTCTGACCGACATAAGAAGAGGCGTCGAGGGGTGCCTGGGTGGCTCAGTCATTAAGCGTCTGCCTTCGGCTCGGGTCATGATCCCAGGGTCCTGGGATCGAGCCCCGCATCGGGCTCCCTGCTCTGCGGGAAGCCTGCTTCTCCCTCTCCCACTCCCCCTGCTTGTGTTCCCTCTCTCGCTGTGTCTCTCTCTGTCAAATAAATAAATAAAATCTTTAAAAAAAAAAAAAGAAGAGGCGTCGATTTTTCAGTTTGTTTAATTTTTACTGAGTGAATACTTTTAAGGACAGAGTGAATATTTTTAAGATCCTTACATAAAAAAACTGGAAACCAGAATTTTTACTTTCTTTAAATGCTATCTTTAGTTGATAGTAGTACTACTAGTATTCTCAAAGTAATCCTCAAGTATGATATTTAAGAAGTTGGAGGAACACAAATGAAGAATTGAATATTACTTCTTCAAATTATTTTTTTTTCTATTTTCTATGATTGATGCTCTATGCTTAGCATTACATACTGAAGTAATTAAACAGGACTCTTTTGTTAATATCTTTAATTTATTTTACCATTATAGTAGTAAGATATAGACTTATTAGTAACAAAAATATAAAGATACAGAATAATTTGAAATAAATATTTCTAGACTGTGTTTTTATAATAGTATACAAATCCTGCACTAAAATGGCAATGAAATTGTTTTCTAACACACTATACATGTACTTTCTATTCTACTCTGGATTTTATATGTCCAAATAAGCAAATATATAGAAATATGAAGTCTGAGGTATAGGTATTCATTTAGAAGATGATTCAGGAAGCACAAAAGAGAGTGGAGAAAGTGAGAGATGGAAGAAAGAAAAGTCAATTAATGGTGTGTTGATGTGAAGGTTGCTAATGTAGGCAACTGATGTTCAGTCCTGTTGGTAATTCTCTGAGACATTGTGAAGAATACGCTTCTGAAATATCCCACCGAGGGACAGAAACACTGAGGCATTTATTTACCTATTCCCATCCGTCATTGTTGAAGATTATTTTGTGAGAATTAAATCTCCTGCCCTTGGTTTTGCCCTGCCTTTCTGCTGAGCAAACTCATGACTTATAGGAGAAAGCTCTCAGACAGAGAAGCAGATGACATCTTGCATTTGAGGAAAAAAATTACCACCACCGTTGCCAGTAAGGTTAGTGATGAATAGAGTGAATATGGGATAGGGCTACAATTTTTACTATTTTATGTAAAAAACTGTAAGATAATCTGTCACATGATAGATATTACATAAATGTAGTTATTATTTGTTTTTATTGTTAATTAACTCAGAAAACTACTGAGAAGGTGTAACACATACATCAAAGGTCATTTATGAAATTGAATGTTATGGAATCTTTTAATTTCCTCCAAGCTCAATAAACTTATCTGCTGATTCCTTTGTGAAAGAGAAGATGGCAGCTATATACCTAGAGAAAAGTAAAAAAACAAAAACAAACAAACAAACAGAAAACAGCTTTATTCCATTCTTGTGTAATCAGATAATCAGATTAGACTGCCCTGACTTGGCAAATATTGGTCCATTTTATCATATTACCAGCAATACTCACTGTATATTTTTGGTAGATTTAGAGTTTAAAATGACATTAGAAACATATTCTGTCTTAATTTTATTTTACTCAGGCCCAATAGAGGAGAAATCTAAACTGATAGTAACATTAAGATTACTTTCATGAACATAAGACATTACAGCTAAATTCTCAGTCTCTTTGACAGTACAGTGTAATTTGAAGGATTCTAGATCCAATTATTTTATCTATTTTTTAAGTGAATTAGGCACTCAGTTGACATTAGTGGGAATTGAAATTCTCTGTGGTGCTTCAGATATCATGAATTCTGCCATGTAAATTTTATAAAGGTATTCTATAACCTTAATCTGAATAGATCTTTTCTGACAGTGTTGGTACATTGTCCTTCACTGGTCCTTTCTAACACTAAGCATCTGTTTTTTAAAACCGATGACTAGACAAAGATATACTGCCAGTTATTCAAGGTCTTTGTGTGTTCGGGTGAAATATTTACTAATAATAGAAGCTGAAGCATGGAAGTTAAAATGTGCTACATACATTCAAACTTTTTAATGCTACCCCTATCTAACTGCTTTGAATTTGAACATAGATATAAACTAATGGCTTCCATATTACTACGGAAAATTCAGATGACTTCATTAGGAAATAAAAAAAGTGATAAACAATGTTCTCTGTTATGAGTACTAGGCATCTGATTTTCCCTTGTTATTACAAAAATATTCTCTAACATTGTCTTCTTTTTATTTAAATATTTTATTTATTTATTTATTTGACAGAGAGAGACACAGCGAGAGAGGGAACACAAGCAGGGAGAGTGGGAGAGGGAGAAGCAGACTTCCCGCTGAGCAGGGAGCCCAATGCAGAGCTCGATCCCAGGACCCTGGGATCATGACCTGAGCCAAAGGCAGACACTTAACAACTGAGCTACCCAGGCACCCCTGTCTTTGTTTGTTTGTTTTGTTTTGAGGGAGAGAGAGCGAGAGAGAGAGCACAAGCAGAATGGGGAGGGGAGAGGAAGGAGGAGAGAGAGAATTTTAAGCAGGCTCCACGCCCAGCACAGAGCCCAACATGGGGCTCAATCTCATGACCCTAAGATCATGACCCTGAGATCATGACCTGAGTGGAAACCAAGAGTGGGACATTCAATCCACTGAGCCACGCAGCAGCCAATAACATTTTCTTTTAAAAGGCTTTGTTGTGCTATGGTGAGCACTGTGAATTGTGTAAGACTGTTGAATCACAGACCTGTATCTCCAAAACAAATAATACATTATATGTTAAAAAAAAAAAAAGAAGATAGTAGGAAGGGAAAAATGAAGGTGGGGAAATCGGAGGGGGAGACGAACCGTGAGAGACTATGGACTCTGAGAAACAAATTGAGCATTCTAGAGGGGAGGGAGGTGGGGGGATGGGTTAGCCTGGTGATGGGTATTAAAGAGGGCACGTACTGAAGGGGGCACTGGGTGTTATACGCAAACAATGAATCATGGAACACTACATCAAAAACTAATGATGTAATGTATGGTGATTAACATAACATAATAAAAATAAATAAATAAATAAATAAATAAATAAATAAAAGGCTTTGTTGTCTTGCCTTATAAATGTAGGTATTTCATTTACCTGGAATTGATGTTTGGGTATGGTATATGGTGCCTAATTTTTTTTCCACATGTATATTTTTCCAGCACCACTTGTGTAATAAACATATATGATAAATAAATAGGAAAAGATGTCTTATATATTTTTATCAGGTAACTTCTCTTCATAAATCAAATTTCATTCCATAAGTGTGTGAAAGTAACAGTCTGGACTTTCTGTTCTATTAATCTATTAGGCTCAATACTTAACTCACCATTTTAATTTTTACAACTTTATTATAGCCTTGATTACAAGTTTATGTAGTTTTGATATCTGACAAAACTATTTCTCCCACCATACTTTGTTTTCAAATTTATCATGACTATTCCTGACCCTTTGAAGTTCCATACAAATTTTTGTGGTTGTTGTTAGAAGTTTTTTTATTCTGAGAAAGAACCCCCAACACAAAAAAGTTTTCCAACCACACACAGGAGGGTATGGTTAGGGCAGGTGTCCATACATCCAGCCCCAAGCCCCTAGTCCATGTGGTTTTGGCAACTATAAGGGGCGTGGGGTAATGACGCAGGCCACAAAAAATTAAAAAATGTGTGTGTGTGTGTGTGTGTGTGAAGGAAAGGGGTGCAAAAGCAGTGGGAAGTGGTGGGAGAAAGGATGAGACGAGGTCAGTACTGGGAATGCCGTAGGTGGGAGGACATTTCATAACATTTCTTGTTGATCATACCACCGTGGACACCTTCTTTGCCCAACAGCAGGACTAGCATCTTGGCAGTCACGGTGACAGTGATGTTGAACGTGGGAGTTCCACCGGTGCTCTTGGTATGAAGATCCATTGTAAATACCACGTCCTGTAGCAGTGAGTCCCAGATAACAGAACACTTCTGGCCTCCAAGTGTAAACCAATTCATTAAAAAACTTGATCGAGGAGGCAGAGAGCTCAGGGGATGTCATGCTGCTGTCTGGACAAAGGCTCTGCTAGGTGTGCAGCAGCTCTTGCACAACCACTTCTCCCATACAAATTTTAAAATCAGCTCATCCAGTTCCACATAAGAAAAAATTGTTGGGAATTTGACTGTGATTGCATTTAACCTAGAAATCAATTTTGTATAATTTCTTTGAATATTAGGCCTTCTAATTTGTGAACATTGTACATATCTCATCTATTTATGTTTTAATAATGCACAATAAAGTGTTTTAATTTTTCTAATTTTCTGTTGGTTGTTTTCTACTTAGATATTTTTGGACTATATAAAATGGTATACTTTTTTAAAAATTTTATTATGTTATGTTAGTCACCATACAAACATCATTAGTTTTGTTTTTTTATTTTTTATTGTTATGTTAATCACCATACATTACATCATTAGTTTTAGATGTAGTGTTCCATGATTCATTGTTTGTGCATAACACCCAGTGCTCCACACAGTACATGCCTTCCTTAATACCCATCACCGGGCTAACTCATCCCTCCACCCCCTCCCCTCTAAAACCCTCAGTTTGTTTCTCAGAGTCCATAGTCTCTCATAGTTCATCTCCCCCTCCGAGTCCCCACCCTTCATTTTTCCCTTCCTTCTCCTAATGTCCTCTATGCTATTCCAAAATGGTATACTTTTAAATTTATATTTTTTGTTTGCATATAGAAAGACAATAATTTTATATTAAAGCTGAGAGCTTTTCCCTTAAGGTCAGGAACACGACAGGGATGTCCACTCTCACCACTATTGTTCAAGATAGTGCTAGAAGTCCTGGCCTCAGCAGTCAGACAACAAAAATAAATAAATGGCATCCAAATTGGCAAAGAAGCCAAACTCTCTTCACAGATGACACGATACTTTATGTGGAAAACCCAAAAGACTCCCCCTTCCAAATTACTAGAACTCATACAGCAATTTGGCAATGTGGCAGGATAAAATATCAGTGCACAGAAATCAGTTGCTTTTCTATACACTAACAATGTAACTGTAGAAAGAGAAATTAAGGAATCAATTCCATTTACAATAGCACCAAAAACCATAAGATACCTAGGAATAAAGCTAACCAAAGAGATACATGATCTATACTCTAGAAATTACAGAACACTTATGAAAGAAATTGAGGAAGGCACTAAAAGATGGAAAAACATTTCATGCTCATGGGTTGGAAGAATAAACATTGTGAAAATGTCTATCCTGCCTAGAGCAATCTACACTTTCAATGCCATCCTTATTAAAATACCATAGTCATTTTTTAAGGAGCTGGAACAAACAATCCTAAAATTTGTATGGAACCAGAAAACACACTGAATTGCCAAGGGGATGTTGAAAAAGAAAAACAAAGCTGGGGGCATCACAATGCCTGACTTCAAGCTATATTACAAAGCTGTGATCACCAAGACAGCATGGTATTGGCACAAAAATAGACACATAGACCAATGGAACAGATTAGAGACTCCAGAAATGGACCCTCAACTCTATGGTCAACTAATCTTTGACAAATCAGCAAAAAATATCCAATGGAAAAAAGTCTCTTCGATAAATGGTGCTGGGAAAATTGAACAGCCACATTCAGAAGAATGAAACTGGACCATTCTTTTACACCATACACAAGATAAACTCAAAATAGATGAAAGACATAAATGTGAGACAGGAATCCATCAAAATCCTAGAAGAGAACATAGGCAATAACCTCTTTACCATCGGCCACAGCAACTTCTTTCAAGACACGTCTCCAAAGGCAAGGGAAACAAAAACGAAAATGAACTTTTGGGACCTCATCAAGATAAAAACTTTCTGCACAGCAAAGGAAACAGTCAACAAAACTAAAAGGCAACCCACAGAATGGGAGAAGATATTTGCCAAATGACACTACAGATAAAGGGCTGATATCCAGGATCTATAAAGAACTTCTCAAACTCAACACTCAAAAAACAAATAACCCAGTCAAAAAAAAATGGGCAGAAGACATGAACAGACACTTCTCCAAAGAAGACATACAAATGGCTAACAGACACATGAAAAAATGCTCAACATCACTAGCCATCAGGGAAGTACAAATCAAAACCACAATGAGATACCACCTTATACCAGTTAGAATGGCCAAAATTAACAAAACAGGAAACAACAAATGTTGGAGAGGTTGTGGAGAAAGGGGAACCCTCTTACACTGTTGGTGGAAAAGTAAGCTGGTACAGTCACTCTGGAAAACAGTATGGAGGTTTCTCAAGAAGTTAAAAACAAAACTACCCTATGACCCAGCAATTGCACTACTGGGCATTTACCCCAAAGATACAGATGTAGTGAAAAGAAGGGGAACATGCACCCCAATATTCATAGGAGCAATGTCCACAATAGCCAAACTGTGGAAGGAGCTGAGATGTCCTTCAGCAGATGAATGGATAAAGATGTGGTTTATATATACAATGGGATATTACTCAGCCATCAGAAAGGATGAATACCTACCATTTGCATCCATATGGATGGAACTGCAGGGGATGCTAAGTGAAGTAAGTCAAGCAGAGAAAGACAATTATCATATGGTTTCACTCATATGTGGAACATAAGCAATAGCACGGAGGACCATAGGGGAAGGGAGAGAAATCTGAAGGGGGAGAAATCAAAGAGGGAGATGAACCATGAGAAACTATGGACCTTGGGAAACAAACTGAGCGTTTCAGAGGGGAGGGGGTTGGGGGGATAGGGTAATGGGGTGATGGGTACTAGGGATGAGCACTGGGTGTTATACGCAACTAATGAATCATTAACTAATCAAAACTAAATCAAAAACTAATGATGTACTATACAGTGGCTAACAACACAATAAAAAAATAAAATAAACTTATATTCAGTACATATCAGAAATCTAGTTTCTATCCTAATAGTTTTTTTTAAAGATTTTATTTATTTATTTGATAGAGAGAGAGAGAATGATCAGGGGGAGGGGCAGAGGGAGAGGGAGAAGCAGACTCCCCCACTGAGCAGGGACCCTGAAGTGGGATTCATCCCAGGACCCTGAGATCATGACACAAGTGGAAGGCAGATGCCCAACCAACTGAACCAACCAAGCACCCCCTAATAGTATTTTTTAAAGATTTTATTTATTTGAGAGAGATAGAGAGAGCATGAGTGGGGGTGAGGGGCAGAGGGAGAGGGAGAGAGAGAATCTCAGTCTCCCTGTTGAGTTTGAGCCAGATGTGGGGCTCAATCTCAGACCCTGAGATCATGACCTGAGTCAAAATCAAGAGTCCTGTGCTTAACCGACTGAGCCACCCAGGCACTCTTATCCTAATAGTTTATTTGCAGATTTATTTGTATTTCCAATCTGCAAAATTATATCTTCTGTACATAATAGTTTTATTTATTTCTAGTCATTTTCCCTTTATATACACATACATATATATAATCATTTATGTATTTATTTATGTTTTCCTGAACTACCTAAAACAAATCGTACACTGTCAGATAGAAATGGTTATAGCATAATTCTTGACTTTTTCTTCTAAGAAGGTTGACTTAGAATTAAAAAAAAAATGAAGACATCTTTAAAGATATTATTAATGTTAAATGGGAATGCAGTTAATTCCAAAATAAGTTATGGAAACAGTCTATGTGTGAAATCATCAAGTCTATCACTTATTTCATTATTGATGGACTCTTTACTAACCCTGTGTAGTGTTTTTACTACTAACTTTATTTTTACTGTTTTGAATTAGCCTTTTCTTAGTTATACTTGTGTATGCTAAATTTGCTTAATTTTATGTAGCACTGAACCTTTTCAAAAAGAACTGGACTTCTTTATATTGGTGCATTTTCATAGAATACACGAACGTGGTCTATGTAGATATTCTTGGATGTACGCAGGTATATAGCCACATAGTAACAACAGGTTACCCTAGGCTTCCTTAGCCATAAAGAATGATTTAATATTATGGACGAAGCTAGGCATATATAGATATTAAGAAGAACAGGGCTTGGAAATCCCTTCAGGATATAATGGTAGTCACAGATGCTTTTCTGGTCTGATCATCAATCCAATACTAATACTGTAAGATAGGGGCAGGAAAAGAAAACCTTACTGTACAAAGATTTAATTTCTGGAAGTATGACACAAATTTGAGAAGGGCATATGGATTTTAAAAAATTGATTTGAGCACATATGCAAATTACTTAGATAGTTGCTCATCTCCCTGTCAGAGTAATTTTATAGTGGAGCTTTCTATCCCATACTTAAATTGGGAAAGTGAAGATTATTTGATGTATCAAAGATAAAGATCTATAGACTCATGTTTATTGGTGTAGGCCTAATTTTAGGAAAAAAATATACATGCATTATTGGTCATTCTCACATTTTTGTGAATACCGTTCCTCAATTACTAAAGGATAATTATCTCTCCATCCTCTAAAGGACCCAAACCTTTTACTCATAGATAAGATAAAGTATATCATAGCTTTAAATGGCACAAGGAGTTAAAAGCACTGTGACTGATTTACCCTAGGCTACAACTTAACAAAAAATCTGAATTTAATTATACACTGTGTTTGTTGTCAAACACACTATCAAATAAGAGAGAATTAATGACTGATTGGGCAAGACTACATATGCTATCATAGTTAGTGGTAAAAAAAAAAAAATCCATTCTATTTAAAACTTTTTTTTAATATAAAGAGAAACTTAGAGAGGTGATTTTCAAAATTAAAAGGAAAAAAAGATTGCCAATAGTTTATATTTACTGAAGTGATTTTCCCTATCACTAATAGAAATTTGTGAATAGAATATAGTTTAGAAATAGATACAGGTGAAGAAAAAGATACATGAGGTGTCATTTTAATTAACTACTAAACTTTCTTTAGATAGATAAAAATAAGTACCAAAGTATTCTGCTTACTTTGCAGCAGATATAACCATTTGTCTCCGTTCTTGTCATTCCTGTAAATAGATTCATGACATGTTCGTTTTGTTTATCCATAGTTGCTCTGGGGGCCCCCGGGTGGCTCAGTCATTAAGCGTCTGCCTTCGGCTCAGGTCATGATCCCAGGGTCCTGGGATTGAGCCCCACATCGGGCTCCCTGCTCTGCGGGAAACCTGCTTCTCCCTCTCCCACTCCCCTTGCTTGTGTTCCCTCTCTCGCTGTGTCTCTCTCTGTCAAATAAATAAATACAAACTTTAAAAAAAAAAGTTGCTCTGTTGGTTAAAATAATTCATTTTACAAATGACTACAGATACCTATTGAGGATAACATCTACATTAACTTCATTCTCAAGTATCTTTATGCTATTTGTGGTTTTTTTTTTTTTTTTTTTTTGGACAGATTATATAAAATATTATGTTTCCTTCCATATTGGGTGAAAACACAAATTATTTCTTTCAATAATGGTTTTTCCTTAACACTTTTATTCTGTTCGAAATATACTTCATTTGGTAAAACCTTTAAATTTTCATTTCTTTTCCCTTGCAGTTCTGAGTTAGTAAATGTTGAAGTCATATTGGCGATTATCTCTACTCCTATAACTGGTTCAAGTACTGTAATTACTTTGACCAGACAACTGCGATAATCCTTGCTTTCCCCAAACACACAAACACATATAATCAAACACACCCACACACCCATACATGCAGCCACATGCATGTGTGTACAAACAAGCTTATTTGGCCTAAATGATCCAATAGATATTTGGTGTAATTTGGAAGCCAACATAGAAGAAAGTTTAAAATCAAGGTAAAGCTATGAATTCTGGGTTGGCAGATGATAATTTCATTTGAGTCTCTCCCTTCTTTCTGGATATTATCCTCCATTTCTAACAATAGAAAACCAACAATCAGAAGAGAAACAGGATGTGTGTTTTCAATAACTCAATTAACAAATAAGTACTGCACGCCTTCTATGATCTCAGCTCTATGGTAGAGGTAGCTCCTTGAGACAAGCAGATAGGTAAAAGAAGGCCATATTTGAAGAAAGTGAGTTTTTCTAGCATGAAATAGTTAAACTTGCCGACATAAAGCACAGAGTGGGGTGTTCTCATGGCCCTAGGAGAGTGATGAGGCATGGAAATTACTCCAGAGATCTTTAATGAGGGTTTGAAAATGAAATTTTCCAGCCTAATGGAGAACTGTACATATGCAGGTTTTAGGATGGTAATCACTTGTTCAAAAGCTATGAATGACTTTAAGGATACATAAGCAAATTGCCAAAATAGCTTTTAAAAAGCTTTAGAAAGTTAAACCTTGATTAGCAATAGTTGAGAGTGCTTGTTTTAACTACAGTCTCACCAACATTGACTTATTTTTTCAGTATTACTAATTTGAGAAGTGAAAATGGTATCTCAGTAAATTTGCATTTCTTAATAGTTACCTTGGCTATTGTCATATGTTTGCTATACAATTATTATTTGCCTCTTTTTCTTTCAAGTTGTCTGTATATTTCCCCCACAAACTTTTGCCCATGTGCTCTTATATTGATTTGTGCAATTTCTTTATACAAAATTAAAAATTGTAACCATTGATCTGGCATAATTGGTATGAATATTTACCTGTTTCTAGTTGCCTTTCAATTTTCATCTGGTTAAGAGAAATATAAGAATAAAATATTAATCTAGACAAACTTATTGAGCTTTAATTTTTTATTTATTCCATTTTAAGAATTTTTAAAGTTTATCAATTTTATCCATTATAAAACCATATCTATTAATTAAATAAAATTTGTAATATCCAAAAAATAGAAAAGTAAAAAAATACATATTGTTTCTAATTTCAGACAGCCTCATATGCACTATAAATATTTTGTTGAATTTCTTTTCATTGCTTTTTTGTTCTCTGTGGAAAGGTTTTCATGTTGCTGTTGCTTGATTATTAGCAAAATTCATTCTGCCATATTCTATGATATAATCATCACTCTTTCATGTTACATTCTATTAAGTCATGCAGTTCATTTGTTAAACAGATTTTATTTACTATCATTACATATCAGTCACTCTTTTAGGCACTGGAATACAGTTTAGTGGTAGTGGGGTAAGGAACAACAATGGAAATAAGCATAAAATATATCACATGTTTTTACATGCTGTGAAGAAAAATCAAGTAGGTTAAGTCAGAGGAATAAAGAGTTCAGGAAGGGAGCAGGGTTTGCAATTATATACAAAGGTGTGAGAAAAAGCCTTTCTTTTTTTAAAAAAATATTTTATTTATTTATTTGACACAGAGAGACACAGCGTGAGAGGGAACACAAGCAGGGGGAGTGGGAGAGGGAGAAGCAGGCTTCCTGCAGAGCAGGGAGCCCAATGCAGGGCTCAATCCCAGGACCCTGGGATCATGACCTGAGCCGAAGGCAGACGCTTAACGACTGAGCCACCCAGGCACCCCAAAAAAAGCCTTTTTTATTTGGTATTATATTAGTTGAGACCAAGTAAATTGATAGAATGAGCCATGCAAATATCTGGATACAGAGAACTCCAGGTGAAGGGACACAGCAGGAACAAAAGAACTGACATAGGAATGAGCTTGCTATCTGAGAATACTGAAGCAACAACGTGGTGGTAGTGATGTGAGTGAGGGGAAGAAGAGTAAGATATTTAATCAGCAAGGTAAGGTCTTGGTAAGGAGTTTGAACTTCACAGTGTGAGCAGGACCACCAATGGACATTGAAAGCAGGGAAGTTACCTAATCCAACTTATATTTATAAGGAATCACTCAATCAGTTTTGTGAATAAAGTGTAGTAAGAAAAGAGTGAGAGCAGGAAGATCTGTTAGGAGACTGATGAAATAATCTAGGTAAGGGATGATGGTGGTTCAGACTAAGCTATTGGCAATAAAAAGTGATAATAAGTCATAAGATTTTGAGTATACTTTCAAGACTTAGACATCATAATTTCCCGACAGACTGGATATGGGATGTGAGAAAAAGAAAAGAGTTAATAATTACTCCAAGGTATTTGGCCCCCAACACCAAGAAAGGAGCTGCCATTTACTGAGATGAAGAAGATACAGGAAGAGTAGACTTAGAGGGTAAGGACATTAAGAGTTTAGTTATTAAAAAAATCTTTGTAATGATATTTTAAATAGTTTTCTTTATTAAAGACATTCTACATTTTAGTTTTAACTATTTAGAAAATATAAATAAGGAAAAAGAAAAAAAAACACAAAAATCACCTATAATTTTATAACCAAAGAAAATTACTCAATGTCTCGATGTAACTGTAGTCTTTACACACACACACAAATATAAACATGTTATGTATATAACATTTTCTTACTAAAATGAGATACTTTTCATGAGCTGATCATTTCAGATACTCAACATCTAGCATTGGTTTAGATTTTTTTTTTTCCTAATGAGCCACTTGTACTATGTTCTAGCACATATATGGTTTGACTATTATCATTATTGTTTTACTTGACTTAATTTGTAACTTATTTTACTGAATTATATCAGTTAATAAGTTTTTTATATTATTATTATTACTTATTCTAAGTAGCTAACCTTGGGAAATACTTTATAGGCCAATGTATCTATGCCAGTGATTCTAAATCAGGGGTTGAAAAACTATAACTTGCAAGCCAAATCTGGGCAGCCACTTTTTTTCATATGGCCTGCAAGCTAAAAAAGGCTTTTGATAGATGAAGACATTTACAATTGATTTGATGATTGAAAAAAACAACTTTGAACCTTAATTAAGCTAAATGTAATCTCCCAAATTATTTTCATTAGAATTTTATTACCAAAGAATACTCTTTTATCATTGTCATCATTATATTTTGAATTGTGCCAATTTTAAAATGTGTGGAAAATTTTTTTTTTTTATATAAGTATCCACATAATATCTTTGATGTTACTTCTTTTTGTCCCCCCAAAGGCTAAAATAATTACTATCTGGCCTTAACAGAAAAAATGTTTGCTGACTCCTGTTCTAGATCTTCCTAAGTGCATAAAAATTACTCAGAGGCTATGAGAAAAATGTAGATTTTTGTTGTTCACCCTACCTTCACCACTCCTACATCAATTTTGATTCAGTAAGCCAAGGATGAGTATTAGGAATCTCAATTTTAACAGACACCCTAGGTAATTCTGATACACTCTGAACTAAATAAAAAACAAACAAACAAACAAAAAAACAGAATGCCAACTTGCATTGTGCAAATTTTAGTACTGCCTTTGAGCTACATTTGGGCCTGTACTTCACCACTGGCATGCTGGTAAATACCAGTTCATTGTAAAGATCTCATTGGAATGAATTGCCACAGAGACCACACTTGTCTATGATTCTTTCCACCTGTCACCATTTGTGCAGTCATCATCCATTGGAACACAGCACTGTTGGGGAACCAAAACATTGTTTATGGTCTAGGAGGTCTGTAACTCTTAATTTGAACCTCTATGATAGGGATAGATAGATGCATCATTATTCTTGGGTTCCATACATCAGTTCTTATCTCCTTTTTTATTCCCTCTTTATTATTTTATGTATATATGTATGTATGCACATATCCATCCATCCAATCTCCCTTTAAAAGATTAAAAAAATAAAAAAAATAAATACAGGATTTTAATTTTGCTAGAATTAGTACCACCTCCCACCCCAATTACCATGCAAACCTTGAATTTTTGATAGAAATGATATACTGTTTATGTCATAGTCAATTTAGAAATCTACCAATGCACCTGGGACAGACAAAATGTTGTGACATTTGAGTACAAACAACAAAACATAAGGAGCTTTAAAAAATCAAAACATTACAGTACATTCTAGAGTCATTGTTGTTAGAATTTATTGCTGAAATACCTTAATAAGAATTCTGAGAAGTCCTGGGACGCCTGGGTGGCTCAGTCAGATAAGTTTCTGCCTTCAGCTCAGGTCATAATCCTGGGGTCCTGGGATGGAAGCCTGCACCGGGCTCCTTGCTCAGCGGGGAGCCTGCTTCTCTCTCGGCCTGCTGCTCCCCCTGCTTGTGCTCTCTCTCTCTCTGACGAATAAATAAATAAAATCTTAAAAAAAAAAATAATTCTGAGAAGTCCTGAAAGTTTTAGGTAGTACATGTGAAAATAAGAAAGGAAGAAATAATTTATCTTCAGAGACAACTTTAAGCATTAATTATGAACTCTTCTTAATGAAGTTTATACAGGTTGCCCCCAGTTCATATTTCTAAGAACCAAACCTTTCCTCTTTTCTCTACTTTCTTGACATTTTCATTGCCTTTTTTGTTTATACTAATGGTGCATCGGAGAAATATGGGTTCCTTCTCTGAGTAGATGTGAAGGATTTCCATGACTTTTTTGCCCTTCTGTGTCCAATACTCACTTCTACATATTTTTTGTGCAAGTTCTCTTTCTGGAGACAATGTATTAATTAGTATTAATTTATTTCTTGTGTTTCTTGTGTTTCAAAACATGTATCTTCAATCCATCTGAAATTATTCTATTTTAATTCAATTTCTAATACTGACTAAAATTATTTAATATAGTGTTCTTAGTTATTCAATGAGCTTTAATTTTGTTTTTTAGGGACAAATTCCATATTGTTTCAAGTAGTTAATTACATTTTCAATTTCACTCAGAAACCTGATAGATTGCCTTTGCACATTAAGCAAGATAAACAGTTCTACCAGACAATATTCTAAAAATATATGATCCCATGGGGTGCCTGGCTGGCTCATTTGGTAAAGTGTGCAACTCTTGATCTCAGGACTGTGAGTTCAAGCCCTACATTGGGAAAAAAGAAATCTGAAAAAGTAAAAATAAAAATGTATGATCCCAGTGAATTAAAACACAATTCTTATAGCCCTAAATCCTTGGCCCCAGATTAGAGATACAATTTCAAACATGCAATTACTTATATGAGAAACTCAGCTTAAATGATTTCTATAGATGAAACTTGTTGTTGAGGAAAAGTTGTGACACTGTTTTTCAGTTTATATTTCACCTTATAAATAGAATATTTGAGGAGACATATTTATCTTTGAGCATTAAAATAGATTATATATATGCATCTCTCACAACCTAAAAAATTTTTTAAAAAGTGCAAATGACCCAGTGGTCTAAGAAAATCATTCTGTCTGAAGTAAAACTGTTTTTCTTTTGGAGACTAAAGTGGGAGACATACTTAGTTCATGCTTGCTTTTCAATCATCACAGTTTTTTTCATTTATATCAAAATATAATAGAAGTTTCAGAAAACTGTATCTTCCTATGTATTTTTACTCTTTGACTGAGAGGGCTTACATTATTGTGGTATATCCCCATAAAACAACTAAGGGCTACATATAGTTCATTTTAATTGCCTAAGATGCCACTTCAGAAAAGTTGGTTAGTGTCTCTTAGATCATTTCTTGTTATGCTTGGGATGTTGCTTTCACATCTCAAAATTTTTACCACATTAGCAATATATAGTTCTAGTTGTATTACCTCTTTAGTACTCAGATGCTCTGGAGCATGTATACATTATGAAAACACAATTCCAAACAGAGCCCATAGTTTTGTTGTTGGCTTAATTAGCATCATTTTGATATTTACATTTAAGAAGAATATCTTCAGCTAGATACACTCATCCATATATAAACAGTACCTGTCCTGCCATCTACTGTGGCTTAATATGCAAGTCCTGAAATTTTATTTCAACAAATTGGTACAAAATTGCATACACACACATCTACTAGAAATGTTTGAGGTAATGTTTAGACAAACTATGTAAACTAAAAATGCCTTATTAAAACGTCTGTGTTCAGCAAAGGATGGAGTTGAGATAAGGTGACGAAGATAAGAGAGTAGAGAGAAGAAGATTAGCACTGATGATTTTTTTTTAAGAAATTCACTTATAAATGAAAAGTTCCTGAGGGTTACTATTACTGTAGTAGTCAAATCAATGTTAAGCATAATCATACAGGGGAGCCTTGGGTGGCACAGTTGGTTAAGCATCTGACTCATGATCTCAGGGACATGAAATAGAGCCCCACGTGGGGGTCCATGCTCAATTCAGAGTCTGCTTGAGATTTTCTCCCTCTCCCTCTGCCCCTCTCACTTGTGCTCTGTCTCTCTCTCTCTAAAATAAATTAATGAATCTTTAATAAAAAAGAAGAACCATACAAACTAAATGAAAACTATTCATGATACTTCACCTTAAAGTAAATATCAAGTCAGGCAGACATTTACTGCCTTTACTCTTAAATGCTTATAACATTCAAATTACTTTTTATTTATCTATGTCCCTTTTTATTTTTTTTCCATCTGATTTCATTTATATGTGTATTCTACAAAACAAAACAAACAAACTCTTAAATATAGAGAACAAACTGGTGGTTGCCAGAGGGGAGGGGATTAGGGGATGGGTGAAATAGAGGAAGGGGATTAAGAGATCCAAACTTTCAGTTATAAAATAAGTAAGTCCTGGAGATAAAAAGTACAGCATAGAAAATACAGTCAGTAACATTGCAGTAACTTTGTATGGTGTATCTATGTCCCTTTTTAAATTATCCTTTGTTTAATTCATAAATCCCATATATTTAAAAAAATTCTTTAATGAATAGAGAAAAACATATTCTTCCTCTTGACTTTCATAACTTTGTCACCATTCCTACCATATTGTAAAAAATCTTCCCTTCATCACAAAAAGTATGATATTTACTCCTTTATTTAAGGAAATTAACATATAATAAGTTTCTCTGCCATAAAATAAATTAGACATATATTTTGTGTTTCCTAAAGCACTGGAAAAGAAAAGCTTGCAAATTCTTCTCTATGTTTGTTCTACTCAGGTATGTAGTCTGTCCAAAATCCTCAGAAAGGTGATTTAAAACACAGGAAACAATAGATGTTGGCAAGAATGTGGAGAAAGGGGAACCCTCTTACACTGTTGGTGGGAATTCAAACTGGTGCAGGCACTCCAGAAAACAGTATGAAGTTTCCTCAGAAAGTTAAAAATAGAACTACCCTATGATCCAGCAATTGCACTACTAGGTATTTACCCAGGGATACAAAAATACTGATTCAAAAGAACACATGCACCTACTGTTTATAGCAGCATTATCAACAATAGCCAAATTATGGAAAGAGCCCAAATGTCCATCAGGTGATGAATGGATAAAGACGTGTTATATATGTACAATGGAATATTACTCAGCCATAAAAAAGAATAAAATCTTGCCATTTGCAATGACGTGGAGGAAGTATTATGCTAAGTGAAATAAGTCAGTCAGAGAAAGACAACCATATGATTTCACTAATATGTGGGATTTAAGAAACAAAACAGATGAACATAAGAGGGAAAAAAAAGAAGCAAACCATACAACAGACTTTTAAATATAGAGAAAAAACTGAGGGTTGTTGGAGGGGAGGTGAGCAGGGGCATGGGTTAAAAGGGTGTTGAGTATTAAGGAAGGCGCTTGTTGTGATGAGCACTGGGTGTTATATGTAAGTGATGAATCACTAAATTCCCCTGGAAACTAATATTGCACTATTTGTTAACTAACTGGAATTCAAATAAAAACTTGAAACAGGGATACCTGGGTGGCTCAGTCAGTTAAGCATCTGCCTTCTGCTCAGGTCATGATCCTGGAATCCCGGGACTGAGCCCCATATCAGGCTCCCCACTCAGCGGGGAGTCTACTTCTCCCTCTGCCCTTCACCCTGCTCATGCTCTCTCTCTCGTTCTCACAGTCCCTCATAAACAAACAAACAAATAAATAAATAAACTTTTAAAAAAAAACCTTGAAACAACAAAAAAATAGTTGTTTACACCCAAAGAAAGTGAAAATGCTAATTCCAAAAGATAAATGCACCCTACGTTTATTGCAGCATTATTTACAATAGCCAAGATATGGAAGCAACCCAGGTGTCCATCCATAGATGAATGGATAAAGAAGATGTGGTATATATACACAATGGAATATTACTCAGCTGTAAAAAGAATGAGACCTTGCCATCTGCAACAACGTGCATGGACCTACAGAGTATTATACTAATTAAATCAAAGACAAATACCATATGATTTCACTTATATGTGGAATCTATAAAACAAATGAATAAACAAATAAATAAATAGATTGTTAAATACAGAGAACAAATGGGTGGTTGCCAGAGGGGAGGTGGATAAAATAGATGAAGGGGATTAAAAGGTACAAACTTCCAGTTATAAAGTAAGTCCTGGAGATGAAGTGTACAGCATAGGGAATGTAGTCAATAATTTTGTAATAACATTGTTCAGTGACAGATGGTAACTACACTTACCATGGTGAGCACTGAGTAATGTATAGAATTGTTGAGTCAATATGTTGTGCAACTGAAACTAATATAATTAGTATGTCAATTTTGCTTAAAAAAGGAGTTGTGTGCCATCCTGTGTAAATTTGCTTAAAATTATTTTTTAAATGTTCCTAAATATTGATTTAAAAAGTCATTGATTTCCCAAAAGTATAATTTACCCTTTTGGAAGTTTTAAACCAATCTCCAAACTTGTAAAATTATTTATTCTACATTACAGAAGGCTTATTTTTTATGCAAAAGATGCCAACATCTGGTATTTCCCTTACTAGTTCTAAAACAAAGAAATTAATTTACTCTGATAACTGAGACAGTCATGACATATATCATCATTCATCTCTTCTCTTGCATGTCTTTCTAAAGAACTTAATATTTTCTTAATTAAATAAAATACAAAGGCTCCAAACTTTTGTTGAGAAATTTAATGTGAACATTAATCATTTTTGGTTGCCAAACGGGAAATCTTTTAAAATTGACTTTGACTTTTGAGGGTGAAAGTACTTGGAGTTAGTTTTTTTTTTTTTTTTTTTTTAAGTTTCATAGTAATTATATCCTCAGTATTTGTACATTGAGTTAGGTCTTTCTCAGATTTCCAGTGGTAGCTAGATTATCTAACTACTGACCATGATCCTTTGGAGCCAAGTGAGATACATTAACTTTCTTGAGGCTCCAAGAAACCATTTGCTAGGTCATACTTTATGGGAAGTAATGCCCTAAAACATGTAAGAAACAATTTCACATGCATAAGCATTAGTCTTTCAGGGGTTATTGCAATCATTTGATTTAATGTAGGAGCAGGACCTTGTGGAATAGTCTTGGTCTTGAAGCAACATCCCATTAATTTATTTAAAAAATGTTTCTATACAAATAGACTTTCATTTGAGTTTGCCAATTCTTAGAAGCTTTGTCTAAGATAAACTCATCAATCAATTGTTGAACAATAATGAAAAGGAAAGCATGAGAAGTATAAAAGTATTGATAACACCTTAATGGTATAAGCACTAGTCTGTCACCAGTAACACTACGTTAGAAGCAGCAATCTATGTAACCAATCAGTTCTCAATTATTTCTTCATGGGATGAAATTTAATAAAAATGGCTTATTCTGTAATTCATTTCTCTTGTGAAATTCTGAGAAGAGAATTGAAAAGCAAACAAATGGAGGGATAATTCAACAACTAATCATGGAATGCTAACTAAACTCTGGGTATTACTGTAGGTGCTGGGAACACATGTATCATCTATATTCAGTCATTTTTTGATACATTTCTAACTAGTCCCTTAAATTAGGCCATTTATAGGTAAGATGGTATTCACACCATTCCTAAATATTCCCTTAAAGACACAGTATTCTTAGTTATTTTTCCCCTGTGCTGAAAATATCTTACACATGTAACATTTTATTTTTTCCCCTTAACCATAGATACAACCAGAAAGGCACCAGTATGTATGACATTTTCTGTACAGAAAAGTCGCACCAAAATAACCTTTAATATGATGGTTTACAATCACAAAGCAACATTCTTTTTTTTTTTTTTTTTTAAGATTTATTTATTTTAGAGAGAGAGAAAGAGAGTGGAGGGGACGGGCAGAAGGAGAGGGAGAGAGAAACTTAGGCACTGAGCGCAGAGCCCAAGGCAGGGCTCTATCCCAGGATCCTGAGATCAGGACCTGAGCTGAAACCAAGAGTCGGACACTCAACCTACTGCGCCACTCAGGCACCCCACAAAGCAATGTTCTTAATTTTCTTCTCCCTGGGTACATTTGAAGTTTGTACAGTGACTTTTTTGAAAAGCTAAAAACAAAACAAAACAAAACAAAACAAAAAACTTGTGTTGAACAGTCCATTCTTAAGTTTACCATGACAATTGATAGTATTGTTTTACTAATCTTTACTAATTATCTTGTGCTAGGAAATGTTTTTAATGCCTTTTCACCAATTTAAGCTGTTCAGTTGTTTTGCTCCCCCTTCGAAGCCTTAATTATTAGTCTATTAAATGTAGTTAAAAATGAAAAGTACAAGATTGGAATACTACCGAGGTGTTTGTGTTCAAATAGAGATTATCTTTCCTTTATCTTTTCCCCCTTTTTACCAACTAAATTTAGAGTTTTTGACTATTTTGCAGTGTCCTAACGTATGTTTTAACTGTCCTTGGACATATTTTAATTAGTCCTTTATTTATACTGTCTGACTTCTTGAAAATAGTAATTATTTACTATTATTTACTATTATTAAAATACTTGAATAATTTCCCAAAATGTATTAAATGCTTATACTTGAAGATTTTTACCTACTAGAAATCTTTCATGATTTATACTGAATCAAAGCATTCGTCAAGGTTTTAAGTTAACACTAACACTTCAATATTATAAATTTAAATAAAAACTGGTAATGGGTAAAAAGGAGTAGAGAGTACGTATGGTAAATAATTACCAAAGTAACTATTTTAAATTTATTTGTTTGCATTGTTTTCATATATTTTAATGATCACAAGGGTATAAAGCAAGTGGGCTCAGAAAATATGAAAAATTATATCCCATTAGTTTTTAGTTTTACTTTTGTCAATTTGAGTAAAGAATATATCTTGAATGTTTTTTTTCAGAATTTTGATACATATATCAATATAATGTGCATTTTAATTTTTCTAGCAGACTTAAGCTTTTATATGCTATAGATACTTTTTCTCAAGCTCATATAACTCATACTGTTTTAAGCAAGGAAGTTAATCACAACATTGTTTATAGATGTAGAAAACATTGAAAAACATAAATCTTATTCAATAATGTGCTACTTAATTTATAGTACATCCATATAATGGAATACTGTGCAGTCACTAAAATGATGATACAGATCGATATTTATTGACATAAAAAGATTATGTTTTAGTTTACAATTTAACAAAACACAGTACATATAGTATGTTTTCTGTTTTTTGTAAAATATTGTGTGTATACATGGGAGAAAAGGCATGGAAGTATATGTATGCATTGAAAACACTAATAGTGGTTATCTCTGTCCTGTGGAAATTTTACTTCTTTATAAATGTCTGCATTGTGTACATTTTTTAAATGAGCATGTATTATGCATATGATCAACAAAAACAGTGATTTCCATTTGAAAATACTTGATAATGAATATAAATGTAATTTGTAGATAAACAGTTACACAGAAACGATTTTTCCCATTATTTTATGGGCACATAGCTAACAAAAGTGTTAACAAAATTATATATTTATATTGCATTATGTATGTAACCTAAGATTTCTATATAACATAATAAAAGCCAATTAAGAATAGAGACAAAACATTTTCTTATGGTTGGATCTGTGATATGAGTGAATCCTATTTTTAAAAAGTAATTATTTAAGTTTTACACAAATTAAGTAATAATTTCTCTACTTCCAAATGGATTTGAACACCCACATATTAAATGAAAGGCAATCTAAAGAAAACATAAAAGTAAGTATAATATGGATGGAAGGTAGATGGGTGGGGAAAAGAGGGGACTACAAGTAAAATATTGAAAATCTGTAATCAAGAAATTACAGGCTAAATAATGTAACTGCAATATAGAACAGAACATTTTGTCACAACTTCCAAGCAGCCAGACATAAAGAGAACCATACTGGATTAATAGCTCTCATATAATAGATGGAGGCATATGATTTAATCAAGAGAGGCAAGCTTTTCCTTACTTTTGATACATATGTGAATATTATCACAGGGATGTATTAAAAAATTTACAAGAGATAATGACAAGTTTAATATTGAAGATAGTCTTCAATGCAGTTTTTCAACATCACTGTATGGATTATTTATCCTTATATTGACACTTTATAGAGGCGGAGGTAAAATTTTAAAATTATCTATAGGTAAAGGCAATTCAGTGCACTTATTCATCTTTTTCATTATTTTAACATGACCCATCTATACTACTAAAGAATTAAAAAAAATGAGTGGCAAGAATGCTCCTTAGACGTCCTCATATATTAAATCTCTCAGATTTTTAAGGTGAAACTCATTTTAATAATGCTTAAAGTGTTAGTCTCCTAAGGTACTGATTGAGAAAACACCAATATGTTTATTTCTCTGGGCATGAAAGAAAACTCCCGACACTTAGTCAAAGCCACTGCCAACTCTGTGGTATGCCCACAATATATTAGAAAAGGGAAAAAAAAAAAGTATAAATAAAGAAACTCACATCTCTTTAAAATAACATTCACTTTAAATAATAAGGTAAAATTATGCACAAATGTTAAGTGGATCACATACATTTTCGCCTGCTCTACTGATTTCTCAAAAAGAAAGTCAGAAGTTTTATGTGTGATAGATTCAGAAATAATGTCCATCTTGAGAATATTTTCACAGAAGCAATTACATTAGTATTATAACTGGAATAAGGAAGGAACCTATGTTCAACCAATTACCTTACCTGGACTGGTTTAGGAAAAAAACAGTATGTGGAGGGATGAATTTTATTCTACATATTTCTAAGGATATTTTATCAAAAAATAGTACAAAATGACAGTTTTACAATTAGAAATTATGTTCTTCACTAAAATGAACAAGGTTTTCTAGTTTTACTTTTTTTTTTTTTTTCAAAAGAAAATATTCACTTAAAAAAAAATAACCTGGAATAAAATAACCTCTTATCACAAAGTAGCCCAAACTAAGTAGGCACCAGCTTAAGGCTGAAACAAATTGAGCATTCTTATTCTCACCACCTGCGCCTGGCCTGGCCCAGGGTAACATGCAGGGGCTTGGAGCCCACTGTGCGACCATTCATCTCATCCACTGCTTTGGTAGCATCTTCAAAAGAGGAGAAGCAGACAACACCAAACCCTTTGCCTTGCCCTACTTCCACCATCACTTTGGCCCGGCTAATTGATCCAAAGGAAGAAAATTCCTCCTTCAGTTTTTCATCATCGATGGTCTCATCCAGGTTCTTAATATAGATAGGCACCCCCGGAGGCCGACTTTTTTCTTTTAATCTCAGCCGTTCAAATCTTCGTCTTAACTCAGCCAATCGTTCAATTTTCTTCTGTGCTCGCCCTACATATAGAACTTTCCCATTGATGGATTTTCCATGCAGGTCTAATACAGCTTTTTGGGCAGCCTCGTGTGTCTCATACCTCACAAATCCAAAGCCCTTAGATTTCCCACTGGCATCTCTTATTACCTTAACACTCTCAGTTGGCCCATATCCACTAAAGATTTCCTTCAGTTTTTCGTCATCCATGTCATCTCCAAAGTTTTTAACAAAAACATTGGTGAAAGTTGCTCTATCCCTGGTTCTGACTTCAGCTGCCCGCTCTTCTGGGAATTTGAATCTGCCAACATACACCTGGCGGTTATTAAGCCGCACTCCATTCATGTGCCAGATGGCTCTGTTGGCAGCAGCCAGGCTGTCAAAGTGCACATAGGCATAACCCTTAGAGCCATTGTCATCACATACGACTTTGCATGAGAGAATGTTCCCAAAAGCAGAAAATAAATAGAAAAGGGCCCTATTGTCTATGGATTTATCCAGGTTTTTGATGAATATATTTCCAACTCCAGACTTTCTTAAGCGGTCATCTGGCTGAGACCACATGAGGCGGAAAGGTTTGCCATTAATCAAATCAAAATTCATGGTATTCAGGGCCCACTCAGCATCTGCAGGAAAGCGGAAGTTAACATAGCCATAGCCCAGGGGGCTGCGGGTGACAGGGTCACGGCAGATTCGGGTGAAGCGCAGAGGGCCAGCAGGCCTGAACTTTTTATAAAGCATGTCCTCCGTGACATCTGGGTCCAAGTCACCCACGTACAGGGCAGCCTTTAGGTACTTCTTTTTCTTGCCAGCAGGATTAGGCTCTCCACTCCCCATCTTTCTGAGTACAGGGAGGTGGCTCTCTTGGGAGAGAAAAGAAGGCTGATTTCTCTAAGCTATGGGCCAAGCAGCTGTTCACAAACAGAAGAAAGCCAAGGAGAAGGAAGCTAAAAGCAGACTCAGAATCACTGTTGAGGCTGAGAAAATGAAGTTCAGAAACAGCTGGTCAGCAGGTTCAGAACAAACACATCAGACAAAAATGCATCCCAATAACGAATCTGTTCTAAGGGGACTTATAATTTCCACCCATTAAGATTTAAAATCTGTTTCAAAAGCCAGTAGTAAGAAAGAAATTTCCTGTTCCCCATTTAATTGTTAAGAAATCATCAGGCAGCTGGCTGTCACCCCACATCCAGCATTGCAGACAGAGGCCTCGAGACCTGTTTTCTGCATAAACATAGGCCTAGAGCTCCTGTTGGCTTAAAATTTCTATTTACATGGGCAGGGGCCAAACGTGTATTCCTCCGCCGGCTGCCTGGCCGGTCTCAGGCGGGCTCTCAGCTAACTAAGGCCGCTAAACACACTCAGCGTCAGCAAAAGGGCAGACTAAACACTTGGTGCGCTGGGGCCGGAAGGCAGGCTGCAGACGGCGGATCAGATCGCACAGAAAGACAGACAGACAGACACACGCGCTGGAGACGGGAGACCGCCCAGATACCCCAGATGCCCACCGGGTACGGACCGAGTGACGCGCGGTAATTTCGGCAGTCTGAGACTCGCGGCAGGTCCGGAGGGACTGACTGGCAGACACGCACTGGGTCAGCTCAGGCGGGAGGCGGTTCCGGACAGATGCGGGGCGGAGTCAGAGGAGAAGGGCAGATGCGCAGCGGGCGGGGAGAGCAGGGACCATGGACGTGGATTGCTCTCCGCAGGACAGACCGACCCAAGGACGAAAACCATTTAGCTGTGGTAGGGCGGGCGGGGCGTGAGGAAACCCGGAACCCTGCTAAGTAACTTCCCGCTTCCTCTGTGCCAAGATTAAAAAAAAAAAAAAAAAAAAAAAAAGCTTTTTCAATATTTTTTTTTAAGATTTTATGTTTTTATTTATTATCTTAAAATATTAATTTTAGGCTGCTGATCCCAAAATCAAAGCAGGAGGTGATCACCTAGGCAGAAGGAACTCTCATACTTTTTTTTAATAAAAAAATAATTCCCAATACTATTTCTGCTTAGGAAATAAGATAAAGGGTTGCATACTTTCCTGAGTTAATTGGAAAGTCAGAATTGACAGCTATACTGGATTCCCATTACAGTGCTAAATGATCACAGGGTCAAATAAAACACAGGGCCATGTTGTGTTTGGCCTTTATCCTTACTCCATTAAACTCCAGCATAATGATCACATTATCCCCAGGTAGTAGGCAGAATTCTTTTCACTGCTCCAGTAATACTAAGATTTTAATGACTGGAGAACCATAAAATGGCTTTTTATGATACCTTGTGTCACAAAACGTTGAAAATGTGCTGTCTCCATAATCACATATTACAAAATCTTACCGAAAGAGATAAAAGCTGCAGAATCAATACAAAATGTATGATTAACGTTCATAGATGAAATAAACATGTAAAAATATAGGCACTTTATGCATTAATTACTGATTATTTTTTAAGTTTTTATTTAAATTCCAGTTGGTTAACATACAGTGTAATATTAGGTTCAGGTGTACAATATAGTGAGTGATTCAACACTTCCATACAGCACCTGGTGCTCATCACAAGTGCACTCTTTAATCCCCATCACCAATTTAACCCATCCCCCACTCACCTCCCCTCTGGTAATCATCAGTTTGTTCTCTATGGTTAAGAATCTGTTTCTTGGTTTGCCTCCCATTCTTTTTCTTTTCCCCTTTGCTCATTTGTTTTGTTTCTTAAATTCCACATATGAGTGAAATCATATGGTACTTGTCTTTTTCTGACTGACTTATTTCCCTTAGCATAATATTCTCTGGCACCATCCATGTCTTTGCAAATAGCAAGATTTCATTCTTTCTTATGGCGGAGTTATAGTCCATTGTATATATACAATCTTGTATACTATATATAATATTCATATATATACATACCACCTCTTCTTTATCCATTCATCAGTTGATGGACACTTGGGTTATTTCCATAATTTGGCTATTGTAGATAACGCTGCTATAAACTTCCAGGTGCATGTATCCATTTGAATCACTATTTTTATATTCTTTGGGTAGATACCTAGTAGTACAATTGCTGAATCATAGGGTAGTTCTATATTTAACTTTTTGAGGATCCTGCATACTGTTTTCCAGAGTTTCTGCACCAGTGTGCATTTCCACCAACAGTGCAAGAGGGTTCCTCTTTCTGCACATTTTCACCAACACCTGTTGTTTCCTGTATTGTTGCTTTTAGCCATTCTGACAAGTGTGAGTTCATATCGCAATGTAGTTTTGACTTGTATTTCCCTGATGATCAAGGATGTGAGCATTTTCTCATGTGTCTGTTGGCCATCTGTATGTCATCTTTGGAAAAGTTTCTATTCATGTCTTCTGCCCATTTTTAGATTTGATTATTCATTTTTGGGGTGTTGAGTTGTACAAGTTCTTTATATATTTTAGATACTAACCCTTTATCAGATATGTCATTTGCAAATATCTTCTCACATTCCGAAGGTTGCCTTTTAGTTTTGTTGATTGTTTCATTCACTGTACAGAATCTTTTTATCTTGATGAAGTCCCAATTGCTTATTTTTGCTTTATTTCCTTTGTTTCAGGAGACATATCTAAAATGAATTTGCTATGGCCTATGTCAAAGAGGTTACTGCCTGTGTTCTCCTTCAGGATTTTTATGATTTCAGGTTTCACATTTAAGTCTTTGATCCATTTTGAATTTATTTTTGTGTATGGTGTAAGAAAATGGTCCAATTTCATTTTTTGCATGTTGCTGTCCAGTTTTCCCTCTGTTATTTGTTGAAGAGACTGCCTTTTTTCTATTGGATATTCTTTCCTGCTTTGCTGAAGATTAATTGACCATATAGTTGTGGGTTCATTTCTGGGTTTTCTATTATGTTCCATTGATCTGTGTGTCTATTTTTGTGCCAGTACCATATTGTTTTGATCACTATAGCTTTGTAATGTAACTTGAAGTCCAGAATTGTGATGTCTCCAGACTTGCTTTTCTTTTTCAAGATTGCTTTGGCTATTTGGGGTCTTTTGTGGTTCCATACAAATTTGGGGATTGCTTATACTAGCACTATGAAAAATGCTGATGGTATTTTGATAGGGATTTCATTAAATGTGAACATTGCTTTGGATATTATAGACATTTTAACAATATTTGTTCTTCCAATCCATGAGCATGGAATGTCTTTAATTATGAATTTCAACATGAGTTTTCAACTTTAAACCATGGCAAGAAACAATGTTATAAGCTTAGACTCAACTCAGGTTTCCCACTATATCTCTCTCCTTAAAGTTTGTGAGAAATTGTTTTGGAAAGGAGTGTTTCCCTCTCTTTGGAAAATCATCAATGTCTATAACACACAGCTCCTCATCTAGTCCCTTCCACAACCCCTCCCCTCTAAAAGAAAATCCAAACAAAACTTATATCAATACTATTATGCTGGAAAAGATCCTGGCAATAACAAAGAATGCAAGTGAAGGACATCACCCCAAAGGATGTTGTTTTAAGAAGAAATTATTATAATAACAGGCTAAATTCATGTGGTGCTTCATTTTTTACATCTTACATTTTCTATTAGACTGTGTAGCTGACTAAAGATAACAATTTACCCTCATTATTTACTCAAATATTTAGTAATTTTCTTTATTGAGCTCTTGTGCTTGCTTTATAGGATTCTTGCTTAGGTAGGACATGGAGACCATGTGAGAAAAGGCAAATACAAACAAAAAATATAATAGAGATAGACTAATAAAAACTAGTATTACAGTATAACCACAGTGACCAACATGTAGAAACACTTGTGAACACCTGCTTAGCTTATTGTATTTTGAAAAAAAAAAATAAACACCTTTCCTCGTGACTTTAGTTAACAATGGGCTAGAATTTTGGACTGTTTTTATTTTTCTTATTTAAAAATATTATTTTACTGCAAATATTATATTAAAATAACACAAATCCAAGCGAATTCCCACAATATTATCACTGAGTCAAATCAATATTTTATTTTTATGTAATCATCTAAATGTTTTCCATATTCCAATTCATTTGTGCATATTTTCTCTAAGATTATAGATATGTTTGGGTTGTTAAAAATAATTATTTTCAAGATAAACTCCTTTCTACACTTATTTGCTATTTTGGGGTCATTAAAGTATAGACATTCTAAACTATAGTGAACTTTTTATTGGGTCAAAAATCAGAAATCTAGAACTGCTTTGAAATGAGTGAATTTTAGTAGTGTTCCCTCTGCTAAGTGGAAGTTTATGGGGAAAAAAAAAAGTTTTTACCTGTAATTTGTTTAATCCTTTTAAAATTTAAATTGAAAAGAATCTATAAAACAAAAATTAGATATAGAACATTTCTCTGTCATTATTATTATATATTAAAGGGAAGTTTATAGCCTATTATAAATATGATTCATATATGAAATCCATTAAAAATCCCCACCCAGATTCCTAAGGCAATTGGTTGAAGCACATCTGAGTCTTTCCAAATTTGAGAAATGTTTTGCATGAGAAAAGAATCCTGAACAACTGGCATTCTAAGTGTATCTCATCACATGTTGTTATTTACAGTTAATAGCAAAGTGTCAGCATGCGTGGAAGAAAAGGAAAGTTGGGAATTTATTTTTCAGCTTTGTCTTAACAGGCACTTGATTCTGTGTTTCCAGTTAAAAGTATCAGCAGTACATATTGCTGAGACTTCACGATGAAACTAAATTTGCTGCTTTCTTGAGTGAAATCTGGGATGACTGAAAAAAATATTATAAAGTTAAAACTTCATTACCTAGTACTTGACTCATATTTTTTTAGATACAGGAAAATTTCAAGAAAACAGTTTGACGTTGAGAATGTGATACGAACAGGCATTTTTATAGTAGGTTTTGGAGCCAATAGTGATTCTTCTTTTCTATTTCCAAAAATTTTATCCTGATAATCCTGAAGGACATTGATAAGATTATCAAAGAATTATTAATTTGTGTTTATTAGAATATACTTACTAAAGTGAGAAAGTGGCCAAAACTAGAAAAGTTTCAAAAGAGTTTACAATGGAACAGAATTAATTACTCAGCGTTGGTGGTATAGTGGTGAGCATAGCTGCCTTCCAGAATTAATTACTCAGCCATCAAAAATAATGAAATTTTGCCATTTACAATGATGTGGATGGAGCTAGAATGTATTATGCTAAGCAAAATAAGTCAGATAAAGACAAATACCATGTGATTTCACTCATATGTGGAACTTAAGAAACAAAGCAGATGAACATATGGGAGGGGAGGAAAGACAGAGTTTAACAAACCGTAAAAAACTCTTAAAGATAGAGAACAAATTCAGGGTTGATGAAGGGAAGTAGGTGGGGGAATGGGCTAGATGGATAATGGGTATTGAGGGCACTTGTTATGATGAGCACTGGGTGTTGTATTTAAGTGATGAATCACTGAATTCTACTCCTGAAACTAGTATTGCACTGCATGTTAACTAACTAGAATTTAAATAAAAATTTGAAAAAAAAAAGAATGAGGCATATTTGTATGTGCTGAATAGAAAGTTTTTGAGAATATTTTATTTAATGAAAAATGCAAAGTACTGAAAAAAGAATTAATGCTAAATTGTTAATAATTCAGAATGTCTTATTCTTCAATATTTAACCAAAATTTCAGTATTTTTAAATTATAGAACTATATTTTAGATATTCAAGGCAGTAACTATAATTCATACATTTATAACCCTAGGGGATTTGTTGAAAATTAAGACAAATGTATTAGTTTAATATATTTTCTTTTTTTCATTTGTAAAATGAACTAAATCTCTGTTGAATAAAAAGTCATATCCTTTTTTTTTTTTTTTTTAATATTTTATTCATTTATTTGACAGAGAGAGACACAGTGAGAGAGGGAACACAAGCAGGGGGAGTGGGAGAGGGAGAAGCAGGCTTCCCACTGAGCAGGGAGCCCGATGCGGGGCTCGAACCCAGGACCCCGGGATCATGACCTGAGCCGAAGGCAAACGCTTAACGACTGAGCCACCCAGGCGCCCCAAAAAGTCATATCCTTTTGATTCTAGCCATTTTGAAACGTGTAAGGTAATATCTCATTGTGGTTTTGATTTGCATTTTCCTAATGGTTAGTGAAGTTGAACATCTTTTCATGTGCCTGTTGGCCATGTGTATGTCTTCTTTGGAAAAACAAAATGTCTATTCAGGACTTCTGCCCATTTTTAATGGTATTATTATTATTTTTTTAAAGATTTTATTTATTTATTTGACAGAGAGAGACACAGCGAGAGAGGGAGCACAAGCAGGGGGAGTGGGAGAGGGAGAAACAGGCTCTCCACGGAGCAGGGAGCCCGATGCGGGGCTCGATCCCAGGACCCTGGGATCATGACCTGAGCTGAAGGCAGACGCTTAACGACTGAGCCACCCAGGCGCCCTAATGGTATTATTTATATATATATATTTTGGTGTTGAGTTGTGTTTTTTATATATTTTGGATATTAACCCCTTAGCAGATAATATCATTTTCTTTTTTTTTTTTTTTTTCTACAGAGAGAGACACAGTGAGAGAGGGAACACAAGCAGGGGGAGTGGGAGAGGGAGAAGCAGGCTTCCCGCGGAGCAGGGAGCCCGATACGGGGCTCGATCCCAGGACCCCGGGATCATGACCTGAGCCGAAGGCAGACGCTTAACGACTGAGCCACGCAGGCGCCCCCAGATGATATCATTTTCAAATATCTTCTTCTATTCAGTAGGTTACCCCTTTATTATGTTAATGGTTTCCTTTGCAGTGCAAACGCTTTTTGTTTTGGTGTAGTCCCATTAGTTTATTTTTGCTTTTGTTTCCATTGCCTGAGGAGACATATATAGAAAAATATTGCTAAGGACAATGTCAAATAAATTACGGCTTATGTTTTCTTCAAGGAGTTTTATGGTTTATATGTCACATTTAGGTCTTTAATCCATTTTGAGTTTATTTTTGTGTTTGGTGTAAGAAAGAGGTCCAGTTTCATTCTTTTGCATATAGCTATCCAGTTTCACCAAAAACATTTATTAAAGAGACTATGTTTTCCCCATTGTATATTATTGCCTCTGTCAAAGATGATTTGACCATATAAGTATGGATTTATTTATGAGCCTTCTATTCTGTTCTATTGATCTATGTGTCTATTTTTGTACCAGTACCATACTGTTTAGATTATCATAGCTCTGTATTATATCTGGAAATATGGGATTGAAATAACAAGTGTTGACAAAAATATGGAGGAAAAGGAACCCTTGTGCACTGTTGATGGGAATGTAAATTGATGCTGCCCATGTGAAAACAGTACGGGGGTTCCTCAAAAAATTAAAAATGTAAATAGCATATGATCCAGTAATTCCACTCCTGGGTATTTACCCAAAGAAAAGAAAAACACTAATTCCAAAAGATATATGCACCTTATGTTTTTTGTAGTGTTATTTACAATAGCCAAGATATGGAAGGAACCCCCATGTCTATCAATAGATGAATGAATAAAGAAGTTGTGGTATGTATACACAAGGAATATTTCTTAGTCATAAAAATGAGTGAGATCTTGCCATTTGCAATAATATGAATAGACTTAGAGGATATATTGATAAGTGAAATAAATCAGGCAGAGAGAGACAAATACCATATGATTTCACCTATATGTGCAATCTGTAAAACAAAACAAAACAAGCGAACAAACACTTTACAATACAGAGAACAAACTGAAAGTTGCCAAAAGGGAGGTGAGTGGATGTATGGGTGAAATAGATAAGGGAGATTAAGAAGTACAAACTTCCAGTTATAAAATAAATAAGTCATGTAGGTGAAAAGCATACCATAAGGAATAGAGTCAATAATATTTTTATAATGTTTGGTGACAGATGGTGCTACAGTTATTGTGGTGAGCACTAAGTAATATATAGAATTGCTGAATCAATATGTTATACACTTGAAACTAATATGACATTATATGTTAATTATATTTCAATAAAAATAATAAAAATTAAATTTAAAAGACAAAAAACTGCTGCAAAAATATCATGCATTCTACTGTGAAGAAATCTGAGTATTAATAAACATAATACAATATTACGTAACAACTTCATATATATTTAGGTTTTATTAAGTGTCTCTTTAGGGTGCTTTTTTTTTTTAAGATTTTATTTATTTATTTGACAGAGAGAGACACAACGAGAGAGGGAACACAAGCAGGGGGAGTGGGAGAGGGAGAAGCAGGCTTCCCGCGGAGCAGGGAGTCCGATGAGGGGCTCAGTCCCAGGATCCTGGAATCACCACCCGAGCCAAAGGCAGATGCTTAATGACTGAGCCACCCAGGTGCCCCCTTAGGGTGCTCTTTTAATTAGATCCTCTAAGTTTAAAATAAATGTAAAGAATACTACTTGGGAATTTATGCAATTGATATGTAGTCACAATCTAGCCTATCTAAAAGTTTATATAGCATATATGATGTTGAATCAAAGTATTTTCTGTTATGATGCACTAAAATAGGGTAGGAGTATCACCCACTTGGCGGATAGTCTCAAATTTCTTTCTCCTCACTAGGGTCTGTTTACTGAACAGATGTCTCATACAGGAAAATACACACACACACACACACACACCCCACATACTCTGATTAAAACATTGAGTTATAGTCATTTTTAAATGTAAGCTTTGTGCTATATTCTTGTTTTTTAAATTATGGTTAAAACACACAAAGTTTACCATCTTAATGATTTTAAGTGTACAATTCAGTGGCATTAACTATACTCACATTGTTGTGCAACCAACACCACTATCTCCAGAACTCTTTTCATCTTGCCGAACTGAAATTCTCTATCCATTAATCTATGCTTTAAATGACACTTAACATATGTTAAGCCATTTCTTTATAGGGCATTAAGGCTTTAAATTATTTTATTATCATGATACACAATGCTTTAATAAACATCCTTATTCACATACAATATATTCGCATTGCAATATATTATTGCTCCTATTTCTATTAGCTAGATTTTCAGAAGTGGGGATTACACAATTAAATGGTATATGTATTATTATTTGGTTATATATACTAGTCAGATTTCTTTCAAACATGCTATAGTAATTTACTTATTTTACCAACAACATGAAAATTTGGATGAAATGGCCAATTTCTAGCAAAATAAGAATTAACAAATTTTGGGGCACCTGGGTGGCTCAGTCGTTAAGCGTCTGCCTTCCGCTCGGGTCATGATCCCAGGGTCCTGGGAAGCCTGCTTCTCCTGCTCCCACTCCCCCTGCTTGTGATCCCTCTCTCGCTATCTCTCTCTCTCTGTCAAATAAATAAATAAAATCTTTAAAAAAAAAAAGAATTACCAAATTTGATTCAAAGGAAAAATAGAAGAACAATTGCTAATGTCCATATTAGAGAATTATTTTACATATGCTATTAAAAAAATACCATATGATTTCACCTATATGTGCAATCTGTAAAACAAAACAAAACAAGCGAACAAACACTTTACAATACAGAGAACAAACTGAAAGTTGCCAAAAGGGAGGTGAGTGGATGTATGGGTGAAATAGATAAGGGAGATTAAGAAGTACAAACTTCCAGTTATAAAATAAATAAGTCATGTAGGTGAAAAATAGAATAAGAGGCACAGGTGATTTTATAATTGAGTACTATTCTATAGTCTTTAAGAAAATGCAAGTAGGGTCAGTGCTATTCAAACTATTTCCAACTAAATAGTAGGTCACTTTTATAAAATTAAGAGAGAATTCTCATAAACCCAGCTTCTCTTTTCAAACCAGAATAAAGTTATAGACTGATGGTCGGCCCATTTACTGATGGAACTTGGATAACTATTGACTTAGTTGTGTGTTATGTGTGAGTGTGGCAGTAGGCAGATTGCTGGAGCAGGGTTAAGTTTTACATAATAAGGATTTAGAAGGGGATATGTGATGGGAAGATAATTAAAGACTTCTGGTTTAGAATGGCAAAACAAAATAAAACATTCCACATATTGACCATCATATCTTATACTTTTTTCCTTCCTTCTGGACTATCTGTTCAGAAGTGTAAAGCATGGGAAACAGTTCTCCACAGATAAGGAACATTGAACATTTAAATAAATAGAGGATTGAAGAAAATTCTCTGCTTGTCTTTTCTGACATAGAAGTTCAGGTGTAACATAATACATTATTGTTTAATCTTTATCAGTGGGAGGATCATAGTTTCTTTGTCTTAAGACATCCCACGTTCCCAAATTCCTGTCCTGTGGCTATCGGCACACTAAATACTCAGAAAATTCCTGAGAAAGCTGTTGGGACTCCTCTTGTATATTTCTTGGTCATCCATATTAATCCTCACAGCAGGTGACAGGAATTGTATGCTCATTTTGTTCTGAGATAATATTATAATAATAATTATCTCCATGCTTTCATACATATAGTGGTAGTTATATTAAGTGGCCATTAGATTCACAGGTGAAAATCCTACATTTTCAATTTGGTCTTTGAATGAATTCCTTAGTACTTTACCTTTGCCATGTTTCTATTTCTTTGTTTTTTTTAAAGATTTTATTTGTTTATTTGAGAGAGAGAGAGCTCAAGCATGGGGGAGAGGGAGCAGCAGATGGGAGAGGGAGAAGCAAGCTCCCCACTGAGCAGGAAGCCCAACATCGGGCTCAATCCCAGGACCCTGGGATCATGACCTGAGCTGAAGGCAGACACAACCGGCTGAACCACCCAGACACTCCTCTTTGCCATGTTTCTAAATACACTCTTAAAAATAAAAGTCTTATGGGCGCCTGGGTGGCTCAGTTGGTTAAGCCACTGCCTTCAGCTCAGGTCATGATCCTGGAGTCCCGGGATCGAGTCCCGCATCGGGCTCCCTGCTCAGCGGGGAGCCTGCTTCGCCCTCTGACCCTCCCCCCTCTCATGCTCTCTCTCTCTCTCTCATTCTCTCTCTCAAATAAATAAATAAAATCTTTAAAAAATAAAAGTCTTGCATTATATATATATTTTCCATAGAATACTTTTTTGGGGGTGGGTTGGCACCAGAGAAATATTAATACCTTTATAAAAAGTTATGATGATTTCTACAATTATTTTATTAAAATTATAATTTAATTCCTTACTTAAAAAAATAGTTCCTGTGCAATATCAGAGAGCCTAAGTGGCAAGCTAGATTTTGACAACATAAAAACTTGCAGAAACTTCAAAGTTTAAAGTAAACTAATTCATCTGATCTGGAAAGGAGATACAAATTCGAATTAATTAGATATTCTTCAATAAAGAGTCATCAGCAATGCTTACTTTTTGATTTATAATATAATAAAAATAATTATTTATTGACTTGGAACAATACCTAAGCTCTAGCACATTTCCAGTAGAAATGCAATCCTCTTATAGATATTTAAATAAATACAGATTGGGGGATAAATCTACCACAAAATTTCAAAAGATATAAGGAGTACTGAGATTGTTACTATTAACTAAAATAGTTAGCTTGTGGCTAGTTATTTCCTCTTATTTTCTTCATAACATATTTAAGATTTACTACTAAAATTTGACTGCTGAAACATTCTTTTTGTTTGTTTAGTTCAAGTATAATTAACAGTGATATATTAGTGTCAGGTGTACAATGTAATGAGTTAGCAATTTTACACATCTCAGTGCTCATCAAGACATCAATATAAGTGTACTCTGAATCCCCTCTATTTTACCCATTGCTCCAACAAATTCCCCTCTGGTAACCAACATTTTGTTCACTGTATTTAAAGAGTCTGTTTTCTTGTTTGTATCTCTTTTTTCTTTGTTCATTTGCTTCATAAATTCCACATATGAGTGAAATTATATGGTATTTTTCTTTCTCTGACCAACTTATTTCACTTAGCTTTATACCCTCTAGGTCCATTCATATTGTTGCAAATGGCGAGACTCCATTCTTTTTATAACTGAGTGATATTCCAGAAGAAGATATTAATTATCTTTCTTTATCCATTCATCTATCAAAGGACACTTGGGTTACTTCCATATTTGGCTATTATAAATAATGCTGCAGTAAAAATAGGGTGCATATATATTTCAGAATTAGTGTTTTTCTTTTCTTTTGGTAAATACCCAGTAGTGGAATGGATGGATCCTGTGATAATTTTGTTTTAAATTATTTAAGGAACCTCCCACTATTTTCCACAGTGGATACATCAATTTGCATTCCCACCAACAGTGCATGAGAGTTCCTTTATCTCCACATCCTTACCACACTTGTTACTTTTTGTGTTTTTTATTTTAACCATTCTGACAGGTGTAAAATGATATCTCATTGTAGTTTTAATTTACATTTTCCTTATGATTAGTGATGTTGAGCGTCTTTTCATGTGTCTATTGGCCATCTGTATGTCTTCTTTGGAAAAATGTCTATTCGGGTCCTTTGTTCATTTTTATTTGGATTTTTTTTTCCTATTGAGTTGTATAAGTTCTTTAAATGTTTCAGATGCTAAACCCCTTATCAGATATATAATTTCCCAGTATCTTCCCCCATTCCATAAGTTGCATTTTTTTTTTAATTTTTTTATTGTTATGTTAATCCCCATACATTACATCATTAGTTTTAGATATAGTGTTCCATGATTCATTGTTTGTGCATAACACCCAGTGCTCCATGCAGAACGTGCCCTCCTCAATACCCATCACCAGGCTAACCCATCCTCCCAACCCCCTCCCCTCTAGAACCCTCAGTTTGTTTTTCAGAGTCCATCGTCTCTCATGGTTCTTCTCCCCCTCCGATTTCCCCCCCTTCATTCTTCCCCTCCTGCTACATTCTTCTTCTTCTTTTTTTCTTTCTTAACATATATTGCATTATTTGTTTCAGAGGTACAGATCTGAGATTCAACAGTCTTGCACAATTCACAGTGTTTACCAGAACACATACCCTCCCCAGTGTCCATCACCCAGTCACCCCATCCCTCCCACCCCACCCCCCACTCCAGCAACCCTCAGTTTGTTTCCTGAGATAAAGAATTCCTCATATCAGTGAGGTCATATGATACATGTCTTTCTCTGTTTGACTTATTTCGCTCAGCATAATACCCTCCAGTTCCATCCACGTCGTTGCAAATGGCAAGATCTTATTCCTTTTGATGGCTGCATAATATTCCATTGTATATATATACCACATCTTCTTTAGCCATTCATCTGTTGATGGACATCTTGGCTCTTTCCACAGTTTGGCTATTGTGGACATTGCTGCTATAAACATCGGGGTGCACGTAGCCTTTCGGGTCCCTACTTTTGTATCTTTGGGGTAAATACCCAGGAGTGCAATTGCTGGATCATATGGTAGCTCTATTTTCAACTTTTTGAGGAACCTCCATACTGTTTTCCAGAGTGGCTGCACCAGCTTGCATTCCCACCAACAGTGTAGGAGAGTTCCCCTTTCTCCGCATCCCCGCCAACATCTGTCATTTCCTGACTTGTTAATTTTAGCCATTCTGACTGGTGTGAGGTGGTATCTCATTGAGGTTTTGATTTGGATTTCCCTGATGCCGAGCGATATTGAACACTTTTTCATGTGTCTGTTGGCCATTTGGATGTCTTCTTTGGAAAAATGTCTGTTCATGTCTTCTGCCCATTTCTTGATTGGATTCTTTGTTCTTTTGGTGTTGAGTTTGATGAGTTCTTTATAGATTTTGGATACTAGCCCTTTATCTGATATGTCATTTGCAAATATCTTCTCCCATTCTGTCAGTTGTCTTTTGGTTTTGTTGACTGTTTCCTTTGCTTTGCAAAAGCTTTTTATCTTGATGAAGTCCCAATAGTTCATTTTTGCCCTTGCTTCCCTTGCCTTTGGCGATGTTTCTAGGAAGAAGTTGCTGCGGCTGAGGTCGAAGAGGTTGCTGCCTGTGTTCTCCTTTAGGATTTTGATGGACTCCTGTCTCACGTTGAGGTCTTTCAACCATTTGGAGTCTATTTTTGTGTGTGGTGTAAGGAAATGGTCCAGTTTCATTCTTCTGCATGTGGATGTCCAATTTTCCCAACACCATTTGTTGAAGAGACTGTCTTTTTTCCATTGGACATTCTTTCCTGCTTTGTCAAAGATGAGTTGACCATATAGTTGAGGGTCCATTTCTGGGCTCTCTATTCTGTTCCATTGATCTATGTGTCTGTTTTTGTGCCAGTACCATACTGTCTTGATGATGACAGCTTTGTAGTAGAGCTGGAAGTCTGGAATTGTGATGCCGCCAGCTTTGCTTTTCTTTTTCAACATTCCTCTGGCTATGCGGGGTCTTTTCTGGTTCCATACAAATTTTAGGATTATTTGTTCCATTTCTTTGAAGAAAGTGGATGGTATTTTGATGGGGATTGCATTGAATGTGTAGATTGCTCTAGGTAGGATTGACATCTTCACAATATTTGTTCTTCCAATCCATGAGCATGGAACATTTTTCCATTTCTTTGTGTCTTCCTCAATTTCTTTCATGAGTATTTTATAGTTTTCTGAGTACAGATCCTTTGCCTCTTTGGTTAGATTTATTCCTAAGTATCTTATGGTTTTGGGTGCAATTGTGAATGGGATCGACTCCTTAATTTCTCTTTCTTCTGACTTGTTGTTGGTGTATAGGAATGCCACTGACTTCTGTGCATTGATTTTATATCCTGCCACTTGACTGAATTCCTGTATGAGTTCTAGCAGTTTTGGGGTGGAGTCTTTGGGATTTTCCACATAAAGTATCATATCATCTGCAAAGAGTGAGAGTTTGACTTCTTCTTTGCCAATTTGGATGCCTTTGATTTCTTTTTGTTGTCTGATTGCTGTGGCTAGGACTTCCAATACTATGTTGAATAGCAGTGGTGATAGTGGACATCCCTGCCGCGTTCCTGACCTTAGGGGGAAAGCTCTCAGTTTTTCCCCATTGAGAATGATATTCGCTGTAGGTTTTTCATAGATGGCTTTTATGATATTGAGGTATGTACCCTCTATGCCTATACTCTGAAGAGTTTTGATCAAGAAAGGATGCTGTACTTTGTCAAATGCTTTTTCTGCATCTATTGAGAGGATCATATGATTCTTGTTCTTTCTTTTGTTAATGTATTGTATCACGTTGATTGATTTGCGGATATTGAACCAACCTTGCAGCCCAGGGATAAATCCGACTTGGTCGTGGTGAATAATCCTTTTAATGTACTGTTGGATCCTATTGGCTAGTATTTTGGTGAGAATTTTTGCATCCATGTTCATCAGGGATATTGGTCTGTAATTCTCCTTTTTGATGGGGTCTTTGTCTGGTTTTGGGATCAAGGTAATGCTGGCCTCATAAAATGAGTTTGGAAGTTTTCCTTCCATTTCTATTTTTTGGAACAGTTTCAGAAGGATAGGTATTAATTCTTCTTGAAATGTTTGGTAGAATTCCCCTGGGAAGCCATCTGGCCCTGGGCTTTTGTGTTTTGTGAGATTTTTGATGACTGCTTCTATTTCCTTAGTGGTTATAGGTCTGTTCAGGTTTTCTATTTCTTCCTGGTTCAGTTTTGGTAGTTGATACATCTCTAGGAATGCATCCATTACTTCCAGGTTATCTAATTTGCTGGCATAGAGTTGCTCATAATATGTTCTTATAATTGTTTGTATCTCTTTGGTGTTGGTTGTGATTTCTCCTCTTTCATTCATGATTTTGTTGATTTGGGTCATTTCTCTTTTCTTTTTGATAAGTCTGGCCAGGGGCTTATCAATCTTGTTAATTCTTTCAAAGAACCAGCTCCTAGTTTCGTTGATCTGTTCTACTGTTCTTTTGGTTTCTATTTCATTGATTTCTGCTCTGATCTTTATTATTTCTCTTCTCCTGCTGGGTTTAGGCTTTATTTGCTGTTCTTTCTCCAGCTCCTTTAGGTGTAGGGTTAGGTTGTGTACTTGAGACCTTTCTTGTTTCTTGAGAAAGGCTTGTATTGCTATATACTTTCCTCTTAGGACTGCCTTTGCTGTATCCCAAAGATTTTGAATAGTTGTGTTTTCATTTTCATTGGTTTCCATGAATTTTTTTAATTCTTCTTTAATTTCCTGGTTGACCCATTCATTCTTCAGTAGGATGCTTTTAGCCTCCATGTATTTGAGTTCTTTCCGACTTTCCTCTTGTGATTGAGTTCTAGTTTCAAAGCATTGTGGTCTGAAAATAGGCAGGGGATGATCCCAATCTTCTGGTACCGGTTGAGACCTGATTTATGACCTAGGATGTGATCGATTCTGGAGAATGTTCCATGGGCACTAGAGAAGAATGTGTATTCCGTTGCTTTGGGATGGAATGTTCTGAATATGTCTGTGAAGTCCATTTGGTCCAGTGTGTCATTTAAAGTCTTTATTTCCTTGTTGATCTTTTGCTTAGATGATCTGTCCATTTCAGTGAGGGGGGTGTTAAAGTCCCCCACTATTATTGTATTGTTGTCAATGTGTTTCTTTGCTTTTGTTATTAATTGCCTTATATAATTGGCTGCTCCCATGTTAGGGGCATAGATATTTACAATTGTTAGATCTTCTTGTTGGATAGACCCTTTAAGTATGATATAGTGTCCTTCCTCATCTCTTATTACAGTCTTTGGTTTAAAATCTAATTTGTCTGATATAAGGATTGCCACCCCAGCTTTCTTTTGGTGTCCATTAGCATGGTAAATGGTTTTCCACCCCCTCACTTTCAATCTGGGGGTGTCTTTGGGTCTAAAATGAGTCTCTTGCAGACAGCATATCGATGGGTCTTGTTTTTTAATCCAATCTGATAGCCTGTGTCTTTTGATTGGGACATTTAGCCCATTTACATTCAGGGTAACTATTGAAAGATAGGAATTCAGTGCCATCGTATTGCCTGTAAAGTGACTGTTACTGTATATTGTTTGTGTTCCTTTCTGGTCTATGTTGCTTTTAGGCTCTCTCTTTGCTTAGAGGACCCCTTTCAATATTTGTTGTAGGGCTGGTTTCGTGTTTGCAAATTCCTTTAGTTTTTGTTTGTCCTGGAAGCTTTTTATCTCTCCTTCAATTTTCAATGACAGCCTAGCTGGATATAGTATTCTTGGCTGCATATTTTTCTCATTTAGTGCTCTGAATATGTCCTGCCAGTCCTTTCTGGCCTGCCAGGTCTCTGTGGATAAGTCTGTTGCCAATCTAATGTTTCTACCATTGTAGGTTACATATCTCTTCTCCCGAGCTGCTTTCAGGATTTTCTCTTTGTCTCTGAGACTCGTAAGTTTTACTATTAGATGTCGGGGTGTTGACCTATTTTTATTGATTTTGAGAGGGGTTCTCTGTGCTTCCTGGATTTTGATGCCTGTTTCCTTCCCCAAATTAGGGAAGTTCTCTGCTATAATTTGCTCCATTATACCTTCTGCCCCTCTCTCTCTTTCTTCTTCTTCTGGGATCCCAATTATTCTAATGTTGTTTCGTCTTATGGTATCGTTTATCTCTCGAATTCTGCCCTCGTGATCCAGTAGTTGTTTATCTCTCTTTTTCTCAGCTTCTTTATTTTCCATCATTTGGTCTTCTATCTCACTGATTCTTTCTTCTGCCTCATTTATCCTAGCAGTTAGCGCCCCCATATTTGATTGCACCTCATTGATAGCCTTTTTGATTTCTACTTGGTTAGATTTTAGTTCTTTTACTTCTCCAGAAAGGGTTTCTCTAATAGCTTCCATGTTTTTTTCAAGCCCAGCTAGTATCTTTAAAGTGATGATTCTGAACTCTAGATCTGACATCGTACTAATGTCTGTATTGAGTAGGTCCCTGGCAGTCGGTACTACCTCTTGTTCTTTTTGTTGAGGTGATTTTTTCCGTCTTGTCATTTTGTGCAGAGGAGAATAGATTAATGAGAGAACAAAATGCTAGCAGGGTAACAACGTCCCCAGAAAATATACTCTAAACAAATCAGAAAAGACCTGAAGCAGTGGGAAAAGAAAGGGAAAGAGAGAAAAAAGAAAAGGAAAGAAAAAAGAAAAAAGAAAAAGATAAAGATAAAAACAAACAAAAGCAGAACAAAACAAAACAAAACAAAAACAGAATGTGATCAAATATGATCAGGCTGGATTATAGATCAGTGCCACACACTAGATTTTGGGTGTATTTTGGTCCGTTAAAAGAAAGTCCCTCCCAAAATTTTAAAGAAAGAAAAACTTATATATGTACAAAAATAAGGCTTGATATGATGAAGGGATGGAATATGACTGTAAAGATGGAAATTATAAAAAATTTTGAAAAAGGATTTGATAAGTTGTTTGAAAAAAGAAAGAAGAGGGTTAAAATAAAAAAAAAGAAAGAAAGAAAAAAGGGAGAGAATGTGTTCAGGCAGGGGAGTAGAAAAAAACCATACACTAGAGATTTAGAGTATATTTTGATCTGTTAGAAGAAACTATCTCAAGATTTTAAAGAGAGAACAACTTATATATATATGCCAAAAATACGGGTAACTACTATGAAGGGATAGAATATGACTTTAAAAATGAAAAATAAAAATGTTTTTTTTTAAAAAAGGGATTGATAAGATGTTGGTTGAAAAAGGGAAAAAGAAAAATTCAAAAAAAAAGAAAAAAGGAAAAAAGAAAAAAAGACAGTTAAAAAAAATAATTAACTTTGAAAGACTAAAGAATCATGGTAAAAAAGCCATGAATTCTATGTGCAGTATTCCCCTAGCGCTGGAGTTCTGCCGTTCTCATTGATCGGTAAACTTGGTCTTGGCTGGCTGTTCTCGCTGATCTTCTGGGGGAGGGGCCTGTTGCCGTGGTTCCCAAATGTCTTTGCCGGAGGCAAAATTGCCCTGCCCTTGCCGGTCCGGGCTAAGAAATCTGCTCGGGTTTGCTCTCCGGAGCTTTTGTTCCCTGCAAGCTTTCCGTACAGCTTTGGAGGCGGAGAGTGAAAATGGCGGCCTCCCAGTCTCCGCCCCGGCGGAGCCGAGAACTCGGGGTCCCGCTCCTCAGCGAGCCCCCAGAGAAAACCAGTCAGTCACTCCCGTCTCCCCGGTCTCCGGCCACACTCCGCGCTCACCCGGCCTGTGACCGCGCCTTTCTATCTGGCACCCGACCCCAGGTGGAGTCTCCAAACCCAGCAGATCCCCGCGGTGCGCTCCCGCACCTCTCCTCCCCGGGGAAGAAGGTGAGTCTCCCCGGATCTGCCGCTTGTTGGGTCCCTGCTGGAGGAGCAGTGGCCTGACTGTGCCGCGGATCACTGTTTATGACAACCCCGAGCTGAGAGCCCGCGCCTCGGCTCCCTCTCTGCAGCCGGCTTCCCTGCTCCGATACCTGGGAGCTCTGCCGCACTCAGGCACCCCCGGTCTTTCTGTGACCCCGAGGGTCCTGAGACCACACTGTCCCACGAGGGTTCTACCCCCCACTTCGCCACCAGAGTGACGTCCCTCAGCGGAGCAGGCTTCTAAAAGTTCCAATTTTGTGCTCCGTGGCTCTATCACTTGCCAGAAGCAGCCGACGGAGGCCCCTCCCCCGCCGTCTATCCTCCCGAATAACGCCTCGGATTCACTTCTCCGCACGTCCTACCTTCCAGAAAGTGGTCGCTTTTCTGTTCAGAGAGTTGTTGCTATTCTTTTCTTCGATCTCCTGTTGAGTTTGTAGGTGTTCAGAATGGTTTGATCCCTATCCAGCTGAATTCCTGAGAGGAGACGAAACCCAGGTCTCCTACTCCTCCGCCATCTTGCTCCCAGAAATGCCTAAATCCATAAGTTGCATTTTTTTATGATGGTTTCATTTGCTGTGCAAAAGCTTTTGATTTTGGTGTAGTCCCAATAGTTTATTTTTGCATTTGTTTCCCTTACCAGAAAAAAAACATATCTAGAAAAATGTTTCTACATTCGATGTCACAGAAATCATTGCCTATGTTTTCTTCTATGAATTTTACGGTTTCATGTCTCATACTTAGGTATTTAATCCATTTTAGATTTATTTTTGTATATGGTATAACAAGGTGGTCCATTTTCATTCTTTTGCATGTCGTTGCCCAGTTTTCCGAACACGGTTGAAGAGAATGTCTTTTCCCCATTGTATATTCTTGCCTCCTTTGTTATAGATTAATTGCCCATAAAGCCATGGGTTTATTTCTCTTTTCTCCACTTTGTTCCATTGATCTATGTTTATTTTTGTGCCAGTACCATACTGTTTGGATTACTACGAATTTGTAATTTATCTTGAAATCTGGGATTGTGATACCTCCAGCTTTGCTCTTCTTTTTCAAGATTGCCTTGGGTATTCAGGGTCTTTTTTGGTTCCATACAAATTTTAGTATTATTCTAATTCTTTAAAACATGTAGTTGGTATTTTGATAGGGATTGCATTAAATGTGTAGAGCACTTTGGGTAGTATGGGCATTTTAACAATATTGGTTCTTCAAATCCATGAGCATGGAATATCTTTCCATTTGTTTGTGTCATCTTCAATTTCTTTCATCAGTATTTTATAGTTTTTAAAGTACAGGTCTTTTACCTACTTGCTTAAGTTTATTCTTAGGTATCTTATTATTTGGGGGAAATTGTAAATGAGATTGCTTTCTTAATTGCTCTTTCTGCTACTTCATTATTAGTGCATAGAAATGGAACTGATTTCTGTATCTTAATTTTGTATCCTCCAACTTTCCCAAATTCATTTATCATTTCTAGTAGTTTTTTGTGGATTCTTTAGGGTTTTCTATATAAGTGTCATGTCATCTGCAAATAGTGACAGTTTGACTTCTTTTTTTTACCAATTTGTATATTTTTCATTTCTTTTTTTTCCTTGTCTGATTGCTGTTGCTAGGACTTCAGTACTATGTTTAATAAAAGTGGTGAGAGTGGACATACCTGTCTTGTTCCTGATCTTAGAGGAAGAACTCTCAATTTTTCACCATTGAGTATGTTTGTTGTGAATTTTTCATATAAGGCCCTTATTTTGTTAAGGTAAATTTCCCTAAATTTACTTTGTTTAGAGTTTTTATAATGAATGGAATTTGCACTTTGTCTAATGTTTTTTCTGCATCTATTGAGATGATCATATGTTTTGTATCCTTTCTCTAGTTTATATGATTTATCATGTTTATTGATTTGCAAATATTTTCATCCCTGGAATAAATCTCACTTGATGGTGGTGAATGATTTTTTTCTTGTATGTATTGTTGACTTGGTTTTTAAAAATTTTTTTGAAGATTTTTGAATGTATGCTCATCAGTGATATTGGCCTGTAGTTTTTTTTTTTTTTTTTTCCCCTGTTGTTATTGTTGTTGTGTCCTTATCTGGTTTTGGTATAAAGGTAATGCCCTTCTGTTAGAATAAATTTGGAAGCTTTTCTTCCTCTTTTATTTATTTATTTATTTATTTTTTTGGAACAGTTTAAGAAGAACAGTTATTAACTCTTCTTTAAATGTTTGGTATAATTCACCTGTGAAGACATGTGGTGCTGCAGTTTTATTTGTTGGGAGTTTTTTTAATTACTGATTCAGTTTCATTGCTAGTAATTGGTCTTTTCAAATTTTCTATTTCTTCCTGATTCAATTTTTGAAGGTTATGTTTCTAGAAATTTATCCATTTCTTCTAGATTGTCTAATTTGTTGTCATACAATTTTTCATAATATTCTTTTATAATCCTTTGTATTTCTGTGGTGTTGGTTGTTTTTTTCTCCTCCTTAATTTCTGATTTCATTTATTTGAGTTACCCACCTCCCCCCCGCCCCACTCTCTTTTTCATGAGTCTGGCTAACGTTTGATAAATTTTGTTGATCTTTTCAAAGAACCAGCTTCTGGTTTCATTGATCTGTTCTGGTTTTTTAGTCTCTATTTTATTTATCTCTGCTCTAATTTTTATTATTTTCTTCCTTCTACTGGATTTAGGCTTTGCTCTTTTTTTAAATTTTAAATTCAATTAGCCAACATATAGTACATCATTAGTTTTTGATGTAGTGTTCAATGACATTTGTTCTTTTTCTTTCTAACTTCTTTAGGTGTAAGGTTAGGCTGTTTGAGATTTTTCTTGTTTTTTGAGGTAGGTCTACATTGCCATAATCTTCCCTCTTAAAACAGCATTTGCTGTATCTCAAAGATTTTGAACCATTGTGTTTCACTTTCATTTGTCTCCATGTATTTTTTAATTTACTTTTTGATTTCTTGGTTCACCAAATTGTTTAGTAGCATGTTATTTAGCCTCCGTGTATTTGTGTCCTTTCCAGATCTTTTCTGGTGATTGATTTCTAGTTTCATACTTTTGTGGTTGGGAAAAGATGCATGATATGACTTTAGTCTTTTTTAAATTTATTGAGACTTCTTTTGTGACCTAACACATGATCTATTTTGGAGAATGTTCCATATGTACTTGAAATTGATGTGTATTCTATTTATTTTGGATGAAACATTCTTAATATATCTTATATATATTAATATATCTGTTAGGTCTAACTGGTCCAATGTATCATTCAAAGGCACTGTTTCCTTGTTAATTTCTCTCTGGATGATCTATCGATTAATGTAAGTGGGGTGTTAAAAGTTCCCTACTATTGTTGTATCACTGTCATTTTCTTTTTCCCTTATGTCTGTTAATAGGTGCTTTATGTATTTAGGTGCTCCCATGTTTGGTGCATTAATACTTACAATTGTTATGTCCTCTTGTTGGATTTTTCCCTTTATCATTATGCAGTGGTTTTTTGTCTCTTACTACAGTCTTTATTTAAAGGCCATTTTGTCTAAGTATTGCTACTCCAGCTTTCTTTTTGCTTCCATTTGCATGGTAAATGTTTTTCCATCTTTTCACTTTCAATCTGCATGTATCATTAGGTCTGAAGTGAGTCTCTTGTAGGCAGCATATAGATGGGTCTTACATTTTTTTATCCATTCAGTCACCCTATGTATTTTGATTGGATCACTTAGATTATTTTCATTTGAAGTAATTGTTGATAGGCATGTACTTAATTGCCATTTTGTTACCTACTTTATGGTTGTTTCTTTAGTCCTTCTCTGTTCCTTTCTTCTCTTGCTCTCTTCCCTTGTAGTTTGATGGCTTTCTTTAGTGATATGTGTGGATTCCTTTCTCCATATTTTTTGTGTATCTATTACAGGTTTTTGACTTGTGGTTACCATTAGGTTCACATATAACATCTTATGCATATAGCAGTCTATATTGAGTTTATGGTCACTTAAGTTTGAACACATTCTAAAAGCAGTAGTTTTTACTTCCCCACCATATTTATGCATTTATTTATGTATATGATGTCATATTTTACATTCTTTTATTTTGTGACTCCCTTGACTGGTTTTTATAGATATAATTGATTTTACTGCATTTGTGCTTTGACCTCTGTGTTGGTTTTATAAGTGATTAATCTACTACTTATATTTGTATTGCTGAAACATTCTTGAAACTGATTTACTACTAAAACTGAAAAACAATAATTAATAATGAGGGGACATTTCGTTTGGTTAATTATTATCTATTGTGGCTTCAATAATATTGAAATGACCCTTAGAATGTTTAGATACATTATTCATCAAGTTAAGTGATCTCTTTGTTTCAATTTGAGTGCTAGACATTTTGTGTTTGCTTCAACTCTCCTCTTTCCCCAGCATGACATTAATTTTTCTTCACAAAGCTGTTTTAAGACGTTATTAAATTTTTTTATTTTATTATGTTATGTTAATCACCATACATTACATCATTAGTTTTTGATGTAGTGTTCCATGATTCATTGTTTGCGTATAACACCCAGTGCTCCATTCAGTACGTGCCCTCTTTAATACCCATCACCAGGCTAACCCATCCCCCCAACCTCCTCCCCTCTAGAACTCTCAGTTTGTTTCTCAGAGTCCATAGTCTCTCATAGTTCGTCTCCCCCTTCGATTCCCCCCCTTCATTTTTCCCTTCCTGCTATCTTCTTTTTTTTTTTTAACATATAATGTATTATTTGTTTCAGAGGTACAGGTCTGTGATTCAGAGCACTAAATGAGAAAGATATGCAGCCAAGAATACTATATCCAGCTAGGCTGTCATTGAAAATAGAAGGAGAGATAAAAAACTTCCAGGACAAACAAAAACTAAAGGAGTTTGCAAACACGAAACCAGCCTTACAAGAAATATTGAAAGGGGTCCTCTATGCAGTTATTAAATTTTTTGACATTTGATATACGATGGTATGAAGATACATTTTAAGGTCTATCTGTGGTTCATCCATTTACTTATATAAGTAAGGGCACTGGGGATAGAATTTTGAACAAGAAATTATTGGTTCCTGCTATACATAATAGTTCTCACATTCTAAGAGGGGGCATATTTATAGACAAAAATAAAGAAAAAAACTTAATTCTATTTGACAAGATCCGTATAGGAAACAAACTAGGCGATGTAATAACAGTTAATAGTGGAGATAGAATGGCCTATCTTAAAATATATGGATGTTAATAAACATTTTCAAATGGTATATATTTTACAAACTTATAAAATATTTAAATGAAATTTATGTTGATTGATGTAATACAAAAATATTACACTGGGATCTATAGGTCCCAGAAAAGAAGTCATTTCCATGTCCCAGAATAGCAGCTGCATGACAAAGGATATGGTCATATTGAAAGTATGTTCAGAATTTCTTATATTCAGAATTTCTTATGTTAGTATAGTTTACTACCCTGGGGAAATATAAGTCAAGCCCTAAAAATAGGGCTTCTCCACAAACCAAGTTCTTCAAAAGGTTGTAGAGAAAGTATTGTGGATTACTGCCGACAGGAAATATGAATAAAAATGCTTAAAGTAACTTTATCATGTCTACTTATTATATTCGTAGATGCTCTTTTTGAAAAAAAAATATATATATTTTGTATAGGACCCTTGTTGCTCTCCCTGTCCTCCCTACTCCCTTTCTCCTTTCTCTCCTCCTTTCCTTCTATGTCACTTTGTTGGTCATATTAGAGTGTTGATTTTTTTTGGGGGGGTGTTCCTCCTTTTTTTTTTTTAAAGATTTTATTTATTTATTTGAGAGAGCGAGAGAGAGCACATGAGAGGGGGGAGGGTCAGAGGGAGAAGCAGACTCCCTGCTGAGCAGGGAGCCCGATGCGGGACTCGATCCGGAGACTCCAGGATCATGACCTGAGCCGAAGGCAGTCGCCTAACCAACTGAGCCACCCAGGCGCCCAGGTGTTCCTCCTTTTATTTTTATTTATTTTTATTTTTAGTTTTTTTTTCTTTTCCAAATTTTTATTTAAATTCTAGTTGGTTAACATATACTACAATATTGGTTTCATTAGTAAAATTTAGTGATCAATCACTTACATATAAGACCTGGTGCTCATCACAAGTGCCCTCCTTAATACCCATCACACATTTAGACTATCCCCTGCCCACCAACCCTCCATCAGCACTCAGAGTTTGTTCTCTATAGTTAAGAGTCTCTTATGGTTTGACTCCCTCTCCTTTTCCCCCTTCTCCTATGTTCATCTGTTTTGTTTCTTAAATTCCACATATGAGTGAAATCATATGGTATTTATGCTAAGCAAAAGAAGTCAGTCAGAGAATGATAATACATTCTAACTCCATTCACGTCATTGCAAATGGCAAGATTTCGTTTTTTTTATGGCTGAGTAATATTCCATGGTATATTTATACCACCGCTTCTTTATCCATTCATCAGTTGATGGACCTTTGGGCTCTTTCCATAATTTAGCTATGGTTCATAATGCTGCTATAACATCAGGGTGCATGTGTTCCATTGAATCAGTATTTTTATATCTTTTGGGTAAATACCTAGTAGTGCAATTGCTGGGTCATAGGGTAGTTTTATTTTTAACTTTTTGAGGAACCTCTTTTTGAGAGTCTGTACCAATTTGCATTCCCACCAATGGTGTAGCAGACTTCCCCTTTCTCTGCACCCTCACCGATATCTGTTGTTTCCTTTGTTGTTAAATTTAGCCACTCTGACAGGGGTGAGATAATATCTCAAGATGTATTTGATTTGTATTTTGCTGATGATCAGTGATGTTGAGCATCTTTTCATGTGTCTGTTAGCCATCTGGATGTTTTCTTTGGAAAAATGTCTATTCATATCTTCTGCCCATTTCTTAACTGGATTATTTGTTTTTTGGGTGTTGAGTTTGATTAAGTTCTTTATAGATTTTGGATACTAAACCTTTATCAGATATGTCATTAGTAAATATCTTCTCCCATTCCATAGGTTGCTTTTTAGTTTTGTTGATTGTTACCTTCGCTGTACAGAAGCTTTTTATTTTGATGAAGTTCCAATAGTTTATTTTTGCTTTTGTTTACCTTGGTCAGGAGACATATCTACTAACAAGTTGCTGTGGCCAATGGCCAAGAAGATACCGCCTATTCTTTCTTCTAGGATTTTTATGGTTTCTTGTCTCGTATTTAGGTCTGTCACCTATTTTGAATTTATTTTTGTGTATGGTGTAAGAAAGTGGTCTGGTTTCATTCCTCTACATATTTCTATCCAGTTTCCCAATGCCATTTGTTGAAGAAACTCATTTTTCCATTGGATATTTTCTTTCCTGTTTTGTCGAAGATTAGTTCACTGTATAGTTGTGGGTTTATATCTCAGTTTTCTATTCTGCTTCATTGATCTATGTGTCTGTTTTTGTGCCAGTACCATACTGTCTTGATGACTAGAGCATTGTAATATAACTTGAAGTCTGGAATTGTGATGCTTCCAGCTTTGCTTTTCTTTTTCAGGATTGATTTGGGTATTCAGGATCTATTATGGTTCCATATAAATTTCAGGATTCTTTGTTATAGCTCTGTGAAAAATTCTGGTGGTATTTAATAGGGATTTCATTAAATGTGTAGATTGCTTTGGGTAGTATAGACATTTTAACAATATTTGTTCTTCTAATCTATGAGCATAGAGTGTCGCCATTTCTTTGTGTTGTCTACAATTTCTTTCATAAATGTTCTATACTTCTCAGAGTACAGATCTTTTATTTTTGGTTAGATTTATTCCTAGGTATCTTATGGTTTTTGGTGTAATTGTAAATGGAATTGATCCCTTGATTTTTCTTTCTGCTGCTTCATTGTTAATATATAGAAATGCAACAGACTTCTGTGCATTGATTGTATACCCTGTGACTTTGAATTCCTGTATCAGTTTTAGCAATTTTTTGGTGGCATCTTTCAGGTTTTCTACATAGAGTATCATATTCTCCATGAAGAGTGAAAATTTGACTTCTTCTTTGGCGATTTGGATACATTTATTTCTTATTGTTGTCTGACTGCTGAGGCTAGGACTTCCAGTACTATGTTGAACAACAGTGATGAGAGTGGACATCTCTGTCGTGTTCCTAACTTTAGGTGAAAAGCTATCAGTTTTTCCCCCTTGAGGATGGTATTAGTTGTGGGGCTTTCATATATGACCTTTATGGTGTTGAGGTATGTAGCCTCTATCCCTACATTATGGAGGGCTTTTATCAAGAAAGGATGTTGTATTTGTCAAATGCTCTTTCTGCATCTATTGAGAGGATCATATGTTTCTTATCTTTTCTTTTATTAATGTGCTATATCACATTGATAATCAATCAATCATCAAATCATGTGGATGTTGAACCACCCCTGCAGCCCAGGAATAAAACCCACTTGGTAGTGGTGAATAATCCTTTTAATGCACTGTTGGATTCAATTATCTAGTATCTTGTTGAGAATTTTTGCATCCATGTTCATCAGGGATATTTGTCTATAATTCTCCTTTTTAGTAGGGTCTTTTTCTGGTTTGGGAATCAAGGTAATGCTGGCTTCATAGAATGAGTTTGGAAGTTTTCCTTCCATTTCTATTTTTTGGAATAGTTTCAGAAGAATAGGTATTAATTCTTTAAATGTTTGGTAGAATTCCCCTGGGAAGCCATCTGGCCCTGGACTCGTGTTTTTGGAGATTTTTGATTACAGATTAAGTTTCCTTATTGGTTATGGGTCTGTTCAGATTTTGTATTTCTTCCTGTTTCAGTTTTGGTATGTTATATATTTGTAGGAATTTATCCATTTCTTCCAGATTACCTAGTTTGTTGGCCTACAATTGCTCATAATATTCTCTTACAATTGTTTGTATTGCTGTGGTGTTGGTTGTGATCTCTCATCTTTCATTCATAATTTTATTTATTTGGGTTCTTTCTCTTTTCTTTTTGATAAGTCTGGTTAGTGGTTTATCAGTTTCGTTAATTTTTTTCAAAGAAGCAGCTCCTGATCTCATTGATCTGTTCTACTGTTTTTGTTTTCATTTTTTCATTTCTATATCATTTATTTCTGCTCTAATCTTTATTATTTCCTTTCATTCTGCTGGCTTTAGTCTTCTTCTTCTTTTTTTTTTTTTTTTCTAGTTACCTTAAATGTAATGATAGGTTGTATATTTAAGGTTTTTCTTGCTTCTTGCATTGCTATATACTTCCTTCTCAGGACCGCTTTTGCCACGTCCCAAAGTTTTAGACATTGTTTTTTCATTTTCATTTGTTTCCATGTATTTTTTTAAATTTCTTATTTGATTTCTTGGTTGAGCCTTTCATTATTTAATAGCATGTTGTTTAATCTCCATGTATTTGTGGCCTTCCAAATTTTTCTTGTGGTTGGCTCCCAGTTTCATAGCATTGTGGTTGGAAATGATATGTGGTATGACTTCAGTCTTTTTATATTTGTTGAAAACTGATTTGTGACCTAATATGTGATCTATTCTGGAGATTGTCCCATGTGCACATGAAAAGAATGTGTATTCTCCTGTTTTAGGATGGAATGTTCTCAATATATCTTTTAAGTCCATCTGGTCCAATGTGTCATTCAAAGCCATTGTTTCCTTGTTTTCTGTTTAGATGATCTGTCCACTGATATAAGTGAGGTGTTAAAGCCCCCTACAATATTGTATTTTTATCAATTTGTTCCATTATGTTTGTTATTATTTTCTTAATATATTTGGGTTCCCCTATGTTGATTGTATAAATATTTACAATTATTATTCTTGTTTTATTTTCTCCTTTATGATTATGCAATGCCCTTCTTTGTCTTTTGTTACATGCTTTGTTTAATGTCTAATTAGTGCAATATAAACATTGCTACTCCAGCTTCCTTTTGCCATCCATTTACATGATGATTCTCTATCCCCTCATTTTTAAACTCCAGGTGTCTTTAGGTCTAAAGTGAATCTCTTATAAGCAGCATATAGATGGGTCTTGTTTTTGTTTTGTTTTGTTTTTTTTAATCCATTCTGACACCCTATGTCTTTTGATTGGACCTTTTAGTCCATTTAGTCAAAGGAGTTATTGATAGATATATATTTATTGCCATTTTATTTCATGTCTTATCTTTGTTTTTGGAGATTTTCTCTGATCCTTTCTTGTCTTTTTCACTTTTGGTCTCTCCTTTGCACTCCAAGAGTCCCCCTTGATATTTCTTGCAGGCTGGATTAGTGGTCACAAATTCCTTAAGTATTGTATGTCTGGGAAACTCTTTGTCTCCCGCTATTCTCAATGATAGTCTTGCTGGATAGAGTATTCTTGGCTACAGATTTTTTTCCATTCAGCCCTTTGAATATATGATGCCACTCCCTTCTGGCTTGACAAGTTTCTGTAGAGAAATATGCAGCTAGCCCTATGGGGTTTTCTGTGTAATTTGAGGACTACTTTTATCTGCTGCTTTCAAGATTTTTTTCTTTATTGCTATATTTTGCAAAAATATTTACAATATATCTTGCTGTTGGCCTGCTCTTTTGATGTTGATGGGAATTCTCTGTGCCTTCTGGGTCTTGATGTCTGTTTCCTTCCCCAGATTAGGGAAGTTTTCTGCTATTATTTCTTGAAACAAATTTTCTGTCCCTTTTTCTCTCTTTTTCTGGGACTCCTATAATACCATTGTTACTATGATTGATGGAGTCACTGAATTCACAATGCATGTGCTCTGCTGTTGTGTTTTTTGGCTGCCTTATCCTTCAGGCCAGTAGTCTGCAAAGGCTCTCCTTGCCTGCTGTGGGCAGTGTTTGGTCCCTAGTCTGAATGTGGTGAGTTTTAACTTGGTGTGCTGTGGTCTGCTTGTGAAATGAGGCCTGACACCAACTCCACCAGAACTGAGGACCTGCAGCACTCTCTAGTTGGGAGACACTGTATGGGCAGGGTTTTTTGCTGGTTTAGTGTGTGTAGGGCACTCCATGGTGGGACTAAGGCAAACTTCACTGAGAAGGGCAGTCCCGCCAGAGCACAGGGTGGTGGTGCTTTGTGTAAACAAGTTAGGCAGACAGTGTGGGTTCTGTGCTGCTTCTTGCTGGTGATTCTGTGTTTATGCTGAGGGGTGGCAGAGGGAAATGTTGTCAGCCAGCTCCTTTGTTCTGGAGAGTCTAATCATCCTCTTTTGACCCAAAAGAAAGTTTTGTGCCTGATATAATACAAAGATCATTATAAAGTCTGAATATATATTTTCTTGAAGAAACATTTTCAACTCTAAGTATTTTAACCTCATCTAATTATTTTTATCTTAGTATCTCACTTCATTCTTTTGATTGCCAGAAGCAATTGGCATACAACTCTGAACTTGAAAATATACAGTGTACTAAATATATTTCTTTTAACATGTTATATATTTACACTAGAAGACATTAGGTAGAAAAGGGTGATTATTTGCAAAATAAACTGAAATTCTAATTTTAATAAAGGTGTAAGGTCCATTTTTGAGGACTGAGAGAGGAAGGAAGACAAACCAACAGCATAGTCTTTTCCTACTCTAAGGGACATGTATTCTTTTGGTTGAAAATACAAAGAAAATGGTAACACTTACTTCTTTCTGTAAAGAAAACATACACCCATTTCTCTTGGTAATGACAGGTTGTGGGTGAATTAATTATTAATGAAAACTCTTGTATGAAAAAAATTTAAGTTAAATAATTTTATTTTTATTTTTTCAACTTAGGTAATGAACTCCAAAATTGAATTGCATTCCAAAGAAGGCTTCTAGCAAACAAATATTGTGTGTATTTAAAGAAATTATGAGGGGGCGCCTGGGTGGCTCAGTTGGTTGGGCGTCTGCCTTCAGCTCAGGTCATGATCCCAGGACCAAGCCCCGCATTGGGCTCCCTGCTCATCAGGAAGCCTGCTTCTCCCTCTCCCACTCCCCCTGTTCCCTCTCTCACTGTCTCTCTCTGTCAAATAAATAAATACAATTTTTTAAAAAATAATAAAAAAATAAAGAAATTATGAGGTAAGGAAACTTGATTTTAGTAGCTAACTGTATACTATTCCACCATTACACTGAAATCAGGGACTTTCTGAAGACTTGTCTTCAGTTTTCCCCTGACACTTAAGGTCTTGACCAAAACATTAATTTTTCCAATTTATTGAAACTTGCTTGTTGCTTTGGCAATTTATCATGGCACAAAATAGCAGCTAGTTACCTTTACATAATTTTATCATAATATTAATAAACAGTTGTTAGAGCAGTTTTAGACTCACAGAAAAAAAATGAATGGAAAATGCAGCACTCACACATAAACTCTAGCTCACCCCAAAAATAGCTTCCCACTGTCAATATCCTGCACCAGTGTGGTACATTTGTAGCAATTGGTGAGCCATTATTGACACATCATTATCCACCAAAGTCCATAGTTTATATTAGGGTTCACCCTTGATAGTGTATATTCTCTGGGTTTGGCAAATGTATAATGTTATGTATCTACTATTACAATATCATACAACATAGTTTCATTGTCCTAAAACTTCTCTGTGATTAGCATATGTATCCCTTCCTTTTCCCTATACCCTGATAGTTACTCATCTTTTTAATGTCTCCATACTTTTTTTTTTGCCTTTTCTAGAATGTAATATAAACAAAATCATACAGTATGTAGCCTTTTCAGATAGTCTTCCTTTACTTAGTAATGTACACTTAAGATTCTCCCATGTCTTTCCATGTTCTGATAGCTCATTTCTTTTATAGCTTTGACAATAATATTCCATTCTTTTATAGCTTTGACAATAATATTCCATTGTCTAGATGTGCCAGTGTGTTTATCAACTTACCTGCTGAAAAACATCTTGAGTGTTCCAAGTTTTGACAATTATGGATAAAACTGCTATAAATATCAGTGAGCAGGTTTTAGTGTGGACATAAATTTTCACTTCATTTGGATATATGCTAAGGAGCACAATTGCTGGATTATACACTAAGAATATGTTCCAGTTTGTAAAAAACTGCCAAACTATTTTCCAAAGTGACTTTAACATTTTTTATTCCCACGAGCCATGAATGAGAGTTCTTGTTACTACAAATCCTTGTCAGCATTTGGTATAGTCCATGATTTAAGTTTTTGCTATTCTAAAGGTATATAGTGGTATCTCACTGTCATTTTAATTTTCAATTCCCTAATGACATATTATAGTGATCGCCTTTTTTTTTTTCTAAATTAGACAAAGCAGGTCTTTAGAGGATAGAGTGGGTATTATTTAATTAATTTATTTATTTTTAAAGGCTTTATTTACTTGTCAGAGAGAGAGAGAGAGCACAAGCGGAGAAGGGGCAGAGGGAAAAGAAAGCTCCCCACTAAGCAAGGAGCCCAATGCAGAACTAGATCCCAGGACCCTGGGATCATGACCTGAGCCCTGAAGGCAGACACTTAACTGACTGAGCCACCCAGGTGTCCCATGGTGATCACCTTTTTAAAAAATATTTTTTAGTTCTTTTTTAAGTTTTTATTTAAATTCCAGTTAGTTAACATAAAGTATAATATTAGTTTCAGGTGCACAATATACTGATTCAACACTTTCATACAGCACCCAGTGTTCATCACAACAAGTGCACTCGTTAATCCCCATCACCTATTTAACCCATCTCCCCACCCACCTCCACTCTGGTAACCATCAGTTTGTTCTCTACAGTTAAGAGTCTGTTTCTTGGTTTGCCTCTCTCACTCTTTTTTTTTTTTTTCCACTTTGCTCATTTGTTTTGTTTCTTAAATTCCATATATGAATGAAATGATATGGTGTTATTCTTTCTCTGATTTATTTTGCTTAGCATAATACTTTCCATTTCCCATCTGCACATCATCTTTGGTGAGTTGTCTGTTCAGAAATTTTCTCCATTTTTTTTTTCTTTTTAAAAATTTTATTTTACCATGAAAAGTACACTAAATATGAGATCTGTCCTCTTAATAAACTTTTAAGTATACAGTATATTATTATTGACTATAAGTACAAGGTTATACAGCAGATCTCTAGAGCTTATTCATCTTGCTTGACTAAACATTATGCCTGTTGATAAGTAACTCCTCATACCCTCCCAGGCCCAGAAACCATTATTCCACTCTTTAATTCTATGACAGTGTTTAGTTCTCTTTAATTCCTCTCTTTAATTCTAATCTATTTTTAGATACCTCATAAAAGTAGAATCATGCACTATTTACCTTTGTGTAACGGGCTTATTTCACTTAGCATAATGTCCTCAAGTTTCATTCGTGTTGTCACATATTGCAATTTTTTTAAAGGTGGAATATTATTCGATTGTATGTATATATTTTAGTTATCTACTCATCTGTTGATGGACTAGGTTTTTAATATGAATAATACTGCAATGAACATGGCAGTGCTAATATTTTTTCCAGTTGGGAGAAAATGTATGCAAACCATATTTCTGATGAGGGGTTAATCTCCAAAATATATAAGAAACTTCCACTGGGTGTTATACGCACCTGATGAATCATTGAACACTACATCAAAGACTAATGATGGCTAGTTGAACTTAATTACAAAAACAAAAAAAGGAACTCCCACAACTCAATAGTAAAAACAAAACAAACTAATAACCTGATTTTAATATTTGTGAAGGACTTGAATAGATATTTCTCCAAAGAAGGCATACAAATGGCCAGCAGGTATATGAAAAAATGTACATCACAAGTTATTAGAGAAATGCAAACCAAAAACATAAAGAGATACCACCTCGCACTTGTCAGAATGACTATTATCCAAAGAACAAAAAACAAGTGTTAGTAAGAATGTGGAGAAATTAGAACCCTTACACACCGTCGGTGGGAATGCAAAATGTACAATATAGTGGTTCCTTAAAAAATAAAAAATATGGACGCCTGAGTGGCTCAGTCGGTTAAGCCTCTGCCTTCGGCTCAGGTCATGAGCCCAGGGTCCTGGGATCAAGTTCCACATTGGGCTCCTTGCTCAGCAGGGAGCCTGCTTCTCCCTCTGCCTGCCACTTGCCCTGCTTGTGCTCTCCTTTTCTCTTTCTCTCTCTCTCTGTCTCTCTAACAAATAAATAAAATATATTTTTTAAAGATTTTATTTATTTATTTGAGAGAGAGAGAGAGTGAGAGAGAGAGCGCAAGAGGGGGTAGGGTTAGAGAGGGAGAAGCAGACTCCCCGCCGAGCAGGGAGCCCGATGTGGGACTCGATCCCGGGACTCCGGGATCATGACCTGAGCTGAAGGCAGTCGCTCAACCAATTGAGCCACCCAGGCGCCCACAGATAAATAAAATCTTAAAAAAATAAAAATAGAGCTACCATATGACCCAGTAATCCTACTTCTGGGTATTTACCCAAAATAATTTAAATCTTTTCCCCATTTTTAACTGGGTTGTTAATTTTAACAAAATGAGATTTACGGATTCTTTGTGTATTTGGGATAATAGTCCTTTATATATAAATCTTTTGAAGATATTTTCTTTCAATCTGTGGCTTGTCTTTTCGTTCTTTTCACAGTGTGTTTTGGAGAAAAGAAGTTTTTGGTTTATTTTTTTAAGAATTCCAACTTAATCTTTTTTTTTTTTTCTTAACAAAATCACATCTTTGTCATTGCCAACCCCAAGGTTATCGAGATATCATCTTATGTCATTTCTAAGAGTTTTATAGTGATGCATTTTAACATTCATGTCTATGACCCATTATGAATTATTTTTGTGAAGGATATAAGGTCTGTGTCTAGATTTATTATAATTTTTTGCATGGATATGTCCAGTTGTTCCAGTACCATTTGTTGAAAAAGAAAAAAAAAAAGAACAACTCTTTTCTTTATTGAATTGTCTGTGATATTTGTCAAAGATCATTTGACCATATCTGTGTGGATCTATGTCTGAGCTCTCTATTCTTTTCCATTGATCAATTTGTCTTCTTTTGCCAATATGACACTGTCTTGATTACTATAGCTTTAGAGTAGGTCTTGAAGTTGGGGTAGTGTCCGTCCTCTGACTTTTGTTCTTCTCCTTCAATATTATGCTGTCAATACTGTGTCTTTTGCCTCTCTATATAAGCTTCAATTTATTGCTATCCACAAAATAACTTGTTGGAATTTTTATTTGGATTGTATTGAATCTATATGTTAATTTGGAAAGAACTGACATCTTACAATACTGAGTTTTCCTATCCATTAACATGGAATATCTCTTCATTTATTTAGTTCTTTAATTACTTTCATCAAGGTTTTGTAGATTTCCTCATATCATATATATCTTGTACATAGTTTGTCAGATTTATACCTAACCATTTTATTTGTTTGGTGATCTTGTAAATGGTACTGTGTTTTTTATCTTGAATTCTAAGTATTTCTTTTTTATATAGAAAAGCAATTGACTTTTGTATCCTAACCTTGCATCCTACAACCATGCTATAATTGCTTATTAGATGCACGAGGGATATTTTTGTGGGATGGATTCTTTAGGATTTTCTACGTTAACATGTCATCTGTGAACGTAGTTTAATTTCTTTCTCCCCAATTTATACACAATATTTCCTTTTCTTATATTATTGCATTAGATAGGACTTTCAGTACAATAATGAGTAGTGAGAGTGGTGGTATTGGACATTCTTGTTTTGTTTTTGTCAAAAGTGAGGAAACATTAAGTTTTTCATTTGTAATTATGATGTTAGCTCTTGGCTTTTGTAGATATTTTTTATTAGGTTGAGTAATTTCCCCTCTATTCTTAGTTTGTTGAGAGTTTTTATGATAAGTGCGTTTTTTATTTTATCAAATTCTTTGTATCTATTGATATGATCATGGAATTTTCCTTCTTTGCTCAGTTAATGTGGTGGATTACATTATTGATTTTCAAATGTTGAACCAGTGTTGCATATCTGAAACTGTATAATTCCTTTTATACAACCTTGGGTTTGATTTGCTATTTTGTGGAGGATTTTCTTCTATGTGTACGAGATATATTGGTTTGTAGCTTTCCTTTGTTTCAATGTCTTTATCTGGTTCTTGGTATTAGGATAATGCTGGCCTTATATTATGAGTTAGGATATGCTTCCTTTGTTTCTATTTTATGAAAGCAATTGCAGAGAATTGAGGTAATTTCTTCTTTAAACGTTTGGTAGAATTCACAAGTGAACCCATCTGGGACTGGTGCTTTCTGTTTTGGGAGGTTATTAATTATTGATTCAATATTTTTAATGGATATAGATCTATTCAGATTGCCCATTTTTTCTTGTGTGACCTTCAATAAATTGTGTCTTTCAAAGAATTGGTTTATTTTATTTAGATTGTCAAATTTGTACACATAGTGATGTTCATATTATTCTTTTATTCTTTTTAATATCTATGATATCTGTAGTGATACAGATACAGATTTTTTTTCATTTCTGATATTAGTAACTTGGTTCTCTCTCTCTCTTTTTTATTTTCTTAGTTACCGTGGCTAGAGCCTTATGAATTTTACTGATCCTTTCTAAGAACCAGATTTTTATTTCATTGATTTTGTCTATTGATTTTCTGGCTTCAATTTTATTTCTACACTAATCTCTATTTTTTTTTCCTTCTGCTTACTTTGGATTTAGTTTTCTCTCTCTCTCTCTCTCTTTAGTTTCCTATAGTGGAAGGTTAGATTATTGATAATATATCTTTCTTATTTTCTCATGTATGCATTCAATGCTATACATTTCCTTATACACATTGTTTTCACTGATTTCCACAAATTTTGATAAGTTGTAATTTAATTGTAATATAGTTCAAATATTGTTTAATTTCTCCTGAGCCTTTTTTGGCCAATTTTTTATTTATTGTGTTGTTTAATCTCTCAGCATTTTGTGGTTTTCTATTTATCTTTCTATTGTTATCGCTTCTCGGCCTTTTGGCTAAGATCAAGTGTATCTTTCTATTGTTGATTTCTACTTTAATTCCATTGTTGTATGAACATGTATAATTCCTACTCTTTTAAGTTTGATAAGGTGTGTTTTGTGAACTAAATTGTAATCTATTTTGGTAAACGTTCCATGTGAGCTTGAAGAATATTTGCATTTTGCTCTTGCTGGGTGAAGTATTTTATAAATATCAATTAGATTCAATTGACTGATCATTCTGTTTAGCTCAACTATGTCTGTACTGATGTTCTTTCTGCTGGTCTGTCCATTACTGACAGAGGGATATTGATGTTTCCAAACAGAATAACGGATTTGTCTATTTCTCTTGAAGTTCTATCAGTTTTTTCTCACATATTTTGACACTCAGTTCTTATACACATACACATTAAGAATTCTTAAGTATTCTTCAATAATTGACCGTTTTATCATTATGTAATGGCTCTCTTTATTCCTGATAATTTTTTTGCTCTGATGTCAAATTTGTCTGAAATTAATATAGCTACCATGGTTGTATTTGGTTAGTGTTAGCATGGTATATCTTTCTCTAACCCTTTACTTTTAATCTATATGGCCTTTATATTTAAAGTGGATTTCAAAGATATGCTAATTAGAACAGTATTTTACTGGCAAAAAAGTAGATATATAAATCAATGAAAGAGAATAATGAACCCAGACATAAACCCAGGCTTATCTGATCAATTAATCTATGACAAAGGAGGCAACAATATACAATGGGGAAAAAAGCATCTTTTCAATCAATAGTGTTGGGGAAATTGGAAAGCTTCATGCAAAAGAATGAAACTGGACCACATTCTTCATCATATACAAACATGCACTCTAAATGGATTAAAGACCTAAATATAATACCTAAAATAATTAAACTCCTAAAAGAAAACATAGGCAATAAACCCTTAGCTATACATAGCAATAGTCAACAATACTATTTTTGGATCTGTCTCTTCAGGTAAGGATAACAAAAACAACAACAACAACAGCAGCAACAACAACATCAGACAACAGACTACATCAAACTAAAAGTATTTACACAGCAAATGAAGCCACCAACAAATGAAAAGACAGTCCACTTAATGGGAAAAGATATTTGCAAATGATATATCCTGCAAGGAGTTAATATCCAAGATATATAAAGAACTCATACAACTCAATACTTTAAAAAAAATCTGATTTTTAAAACAGGCAGAGGATATGAAGATATTTTTCCAAAGAAGATATGCAGTCAGTCAACAGACACATAAAAAGATACTCAACATCACTAATCATCAGGGAAATGCAATTAAAAAACCAGAATGAGATAACACCTCACATGTGTCAGGAGGACTAATATCCAAAACAAAGGAATTACAGCTGTTGGCTAGGATGTGGAGAAAAGGAAACCCTCAGACACTGATGGTGGGAATGTAAATTGGTGCAACCACTCTTGAAAACAGTATGGGGGTTCCTCAAGTAATTAAAAGTGGTAATACCATTTGATCCAGCAATTCTACTTCTAGGTATTTACATGAAGAAAATGAAAACCTTAATTCAAAAAGATATATACATCCCTATGTTTAGCACAACGTTATTTACAATAGCCAAGATATGGAAGCAACCTAAGTGTCCATTTATGGGTGAATGAATAAAGAAGTTGTGAGATATATATCTAAACATCTCTATATCTCTATATATAACATAGTCATATAGGATATATATAATATGACAGGGTATATATATATATATATATATATATATATATAGCCTATATAATGTATAATATAACATATATATATATAATGTAGCCATAACAAAATAATTAAGTCTTGCCATTTGTGACAACAAAGACAGACCTAGAGGGTATTATGCTGATTTAAAAATTGGACAGACATCATAAAAACATAAATACAAAGTAGATTAAAGACCTAAATGAGAGATTTGAAACCATAAAAATCTTAGAAATTAGCTGTAGCAACTTTTTTCCTGATATGTCTCCTGAGGCAAGGGAAACAAAAGCAAAAATAAACAATTGGGACCACATCAAAATAAAGGCTGCTGCACAGCAAATGAAACAATCAACAAAACTAAAGGCAATATATGTCATGGGAGAAGATATTTCCAAATAACTTATCCAATAAAGGGTTAATATTCAAATTATATAAAGAACTTATAAATCTTAATACTCAAAAAATAAACAATCAAATTAAAAAATGGGCAGAAGACATGAACAGAGATTTCTCCAAAGAAGATATCCAGGTGGCCAAAGTATACATGAAAAGATGTTCATCATTACTTACCAATCAGAGAAATGCAAATCAAAACTACAATGAGATATCACCTCATACCTGTCAGAATGGCTAAAATCAACAACACAAGACCTAAAACAACAACACAACAACACAAGAAACAGCAGGTATTCCTGAGGGTGTGAAGAAAAAGGAACATTTGTGCACTGTCCGTGGGAATGCAAGCTGGTGCAGCTACTGTGGAAAATAGTATGTAGTTTCCTCAAAAAGTTTAAAATAGAACTACCCGACAATCCATCAATCCATCAGTTGCACTACTGGGTATTTTTTTTTTTAAAGATTTTATTTATTTATTTGAGAGAGAGAGAATGAGAGACAGAGAGCATGAGAGGGAGGAGGGTCAGAGGGAGAAGCAGACTCCCCGCTGAGCAGGGAGCCCGATGCGGGACTCGATCCTGGGACTCCAGGATCATGACCTGAGCCGAAGGCAGTCGCTTAACCAACTGAGCCACCCAGGCGCCCTGCACTACTGGGTATTTACCCAAAGAACACAACAACAGTAATTAAAAGGGATTACATGCACCCTGATGTTTATAGGAGCATTATTTACAATAGCCAAAGTATGGAAGCCGTTCAAGTGTCCATCAACTGATGAATGGATAAAGAAGATAAAAAGAAGATGTGATTATATATGTGTGTGTGTGTGTGTATGATGTTAGGTATATATATCTCCAATCCATTCCACTATATATAATGGAATATTACGCAGCCATAAAAAGAATGAAATCTTGCCATTTGCAATGACATGGGTAAAAGTAGAAAGCCTAATGCTAAGTGAAATAAGTCAATCAGAGAAAGACAAAACCATATGATTTCACTCATATGTGGAGTTTAAGAAATAAGACAAACAAGCAAAAGGAAAATAAAAGAGTGAGAGAGACAAACCAAGAAATAGACTCCTAATTATAGAGAACAAACTGATGGTTACCAGAGGGGAGGAGAGTGTGGGATTGGGTTAAATAAGTGATGAGGATTAAGGACTGTACTTGTGATGAGCACCGGGTGATGCATGGAACTTTTGAATTACTATATTGTACCCCTGAAACTAATATAACACTCACTGTATGTTAACTAACTGGAGTTAAAATAAAAACTTAAAAAAAAGTCAGAGAAAGTCAAAGGCCATATGATTTCCCTTATATGTGGAATCTAAAAAACAAAACAAAGAAACAAAAATTTTTTAAAGACTCATAAATACAGAGAACACATTGGTGTGCCAAGGGAAGGGAATGGGGTGATAGGTGAAATAGGTGAAATGTATTAAGAGGTATAAACTTCCAGTTATAAAATAAATAAATCATGGTGATGATAAGTAAAGCATAGGGAATATAGTCAATAACATTGTAATAACTTTGTAAGGTGACAGATGGTAACTACACTTATTGTGGTGAGCATTTTGTAATGTATATAATTTTTGAATCACTATGTTGTACACCTGAAACTAATATATTATATATCAATTATACATCAATTGAAAATTAAAGAAAACGCAATAACCTTTACTTAGCACCAAAAAAATGAAATACTTAGGAATAAATCTAAGAAAATATGTATAGGAGACTATATGAGGGGAAACTATAAAGCTCTATGAAAAAATTCAAAGATCATCTAAATGCGTGGAGAGATAGTTCATATTCATGGAGAAGATTCAATATTGTTAAGAATGTAGTACTTCCTAAATTAGTCTAGAGATTAAATGCAATTAATAATGAATAGACATAACTTTTAAAAGTATGGGGTGAAGTTAAAGCAATGTTAAGTGGCAAATTTATAACTATAAATGCCTGTATTAAAAATAATAAGTATCTCAAGCTAACAACCTAAACTTTTACCCTAAAACACTTAAGGAAACTAAATAAAATTAAAATCAAAGGAAGAAGACAGAAGGAAATAATAAGGATTGAGTGGGAATTAAATAGAAATTAGGAAAAATTGAGAAAAAAATTGGTTCTTCAAAAAGATCAACAAAATTGACAAATCTTTACATAAACTTGAAACATGAGAGAAGATCAAATTACCAAAATTAGAATGAAATAAAGGATATTATTACTGACCCTATAGCAATAAAAGGAATTATAAGGGACTACTATGAATTACTGTATGCCAAAAAAAATAGATAATCTAGATAAAATGGACACATTCTTAGAAACACATAACCTACCAGGAGTGAATCAGGAAGAAATAGAAAATCTAAATACATCTATAAAATATAAAGTGATTAAATTAGTCGTCAAAAACATCTCCACTACCAAACCCAAGTACAGATAGTCTCACTGGTGAGTTCTCTCTAACATTTAAAGAAGAATCAAAATCATTTTTTTTCACAAACTCTACCAAATATAACAGAGAAGGAATTCATCTTAATTAAATCAATGAGGCCAATATAATCCTGATGCAAAAACAAGAAAAAGACATAAGAGAATGGTCCTCTTACACCATACAGAAAGATAAAATCTAAATGGATGAAAGACCTAAATGTGAGACAGGAATCCATCAAAATCCTAGAGGACAACATTGGCAGTAACCTCTTTGACATCGGCCACAGCAACTTCTTTCAAGACACGTCTCCAAAGGCTAGTAAAACAAAAGCAAAAATGAACTTTTGGAACTTCAAGATAAAAAGTTTCTGCACAGCAGAGGAAACAGTCAACAAAACTAAGAGGCAACCCACAGAATGGGAGAAGATATTTGCAAATGACACTACAGATAAAGGGCTGATATCCAAGATCTATAAAGAACTTCTCAAACTCCACACCCAAAAAACAATCAAGTCAAAAATGGGCAGAAGACATGAACAGACACTTCTCCAAGGAAGATATACAAATGGCTAACAGACACATGAAAAAATGTTCAACATCATTAGCCATCAGGGAAATACAAATCAAAACCACATTGAAATACCACCTTACATCAGTTAGAATGACAAAAATTAACAAGGCAGGAAACACCAAGTGTTGGAGAGGTTGTGGAGAAAGGGGAACTCTATTTTACTGTTGGTGGGAATGCAAATTGGTACAGCCACTTTGGAAAACAGTGTGGAGGTGCCTCAAAAAGTTAAAAATAGAGTTACCATATGACTCAGCAATTGCACTACTGGTTATTTACCCCAAAGATACAGATGTAGTGAAAAGAAGGGCCATATGCACACCAATGTTCATAGCAGCAATGTCCACAATAGCCAAACTGTAGAAAGAACTGAGATGCCCTTTAACAGATGAATGGATGAAGAAGATGTGGTCCATATATACAATGGAATTTTACTCAGCCATTAGAAAGGATGAATATCCACCATTTGCATCAAGATGGTTGGAACTGGAGAGGATTATGCTAAGTGAAGTAAGTCAAGGAGAGAAAGTCAATTATCATATGGTTTCACTCATATGTGGAATATAAGGAATAGCACGGAGCACATTAAGCAAGGAAGGGGAAACTGAAGGGGGAGAAATCAGAGAGGGAGATGAACCATGAGAGACTATGAACTCTGAGAAACAATCTAGGGGTTTCAGAGGGGCAGGGAGTGGGGGACGAGGTAACCCGGTGATGGGTATTAAGGAGGGTACGTGTTGTAATGAGCACTGGGTGTTTTATGCAAACACTGAATCATGGAACACTACATCAAAAACTAATGATGTACTGTATGGTGACTAACATAACAACAAAAAGCTCATTGGCATAGTTAAAAATGAGTAATGTTCAGTGTTTTTAAATTTCAGAGACTGTTGCTCAGTAGACAATAAATAATTTTCTACCTTATTAGAAAATAAAAGCTTAGTTTTATTCATCTCTACAGTAGTTTAAGGAAGTTAGATGAGTTTTAAAAAATGTTCATAGCTAACTCATTGTTTTCCTGTAGTATAAAATACATCATGAATTCAAGATCGTACCTAAACCCAAAGCAAAGCCTAGCTTTAGGCTGTGGTTTTTCTAGAAGATAAAAATAAAGAACATCCCAATTTTTAAAATAAAGTTTTTTTTCAATGATACATAAATCTTAGTCTTGTTTAATATTATTCCTTATCTTTTAGCTAAACATTCTTTAAGAATGGAAAAGAAGAAGCAAAATAACCAAATCTGGTATTCCTTAAAAACAAGTTTATCTACAGCTTTAATTTATATACTTTTTACTTATATCATTATCAGAGTTTCCTATGACAATTTCTAACTGAAGATTCGGCAGGAGAACAGGATTATTTGAAATGAAAAGATATGTCTTATTCCCTAAAAATAGTCATTGGAATAGGTAATAAATTCTAGATTTTTAGGCTTATTGTATGACCCACATATTATCAGTGATATTTTTTTACTATTGTTTATGGTATCACACTGGTTTTGTTACATTTTTAAAATGTCTTTCAAATTCTAATGTGTTTGAGAATGATTTAACTGTTCTATCTAAATTGACATTTTTGTTTTATGAGTTTAAAAATATACCAACTTAATATAGTAAAGTAAGGCCCAAAGAAAGCAAACATAAAGGAAAATAGCTCAGATTCTAGCACCTTTATTTTATTTTCAGTCTCTAACCTATAGCATCTTGAACCTAAACTAATGTCAATGAAGACTGGGGAAAATGTGAACATAAAGAATTGCCATATAAGCATATAGTGTTTCCAAAGTGTAGATAGTAGAGATATTCCTTTCAGGTTTGCTTTTTAAAGCAGCTTTCACAACTCCATTGAGAAGAAAATGACATTAGAACACATACAGAATAGATGCTAACCATAAGGAAATTTTAATTCTATCTAAAGGTATTTTAAAATAAGTTGATGAAAAATTAGTTATGACTTTCCTATTTGAAGTGGTGTATAAATATTATCAAACTATAATTTACTTATTTATTCACCTATTCTTTCAACAAACATTTAACGAAAAAAAACATTTAAGGAATGTTTATGCCATTAGGGACATGCAAATATAATACAGTGTGATACCATTTTACCCCCTCTAGAATGTCTAGAATAAAAAAATGGACAATAGTAAGTGTTACTTACTAACACTTGTGTGGAGAAATTGGAACCCTCATACATTCCTGGTGAAAATATAAAATTGCATAGCCACTTTGAAAAACATTCTGAAAGTTCCTCAAAAATTTAAGCATAGAGTTACCATATGACCTGGCAGATCAACTCCTAGATATATCCAAGAGAAAAGAAAACATTATGCCCACACAAAAACTGGTACACAAATATTTTTACACTATTATTCTTAATAGCCAAAAGAAGAAACCATCTAAATGTCCATCGGTGGATGGATGGATAAACAAAATGTGGATTAGCCATAAAATGTGATAGTATTCAGCCATAAAAAGGGAATAAAGAACTGATACATGTTACAACATGGAAAAAATTGAAAACATTATCCAAACTTAAAGAAACCAGTCACAGAAGCCCACATACTACATGATTCCATTTATATAAAATATCCAAATAGGCTAATCCATAAAGACCAAAAGCAGATTATTGGTTGCACAAAGACTGAGTTAAGGGGAAACCGGGGAATGATTGCTAATGGTTATGTGTTTTTTTGGGGGGGTGATGAAAATATTCTGGAATTAGATAAAGGTGATGCTTGCACAAATCTTTAAATATACTAAAAACCACTGAAGTGTAACTTTTAAAAAGTGAATTTTGATATGTAAATTATAGTTCAATAAATCTGCTATTTAAAGCAGGATGCTTATTACATGTGAGACATTGTATTTGGGATGTGAGATAACCAAAACACAGTTCCTGATCTCAAAAGAAAAAAAAAAATCACAATCTATAGAGGAATCAACAGGGGAAATTTCACTAGTCTTGATAAAAAATGGGAGGGAATAACTGAATTAGGTCAAAGATGAAGGTGATAGGGATGAAAAAGAAGCTATTGATGTAAAAAACTAACCAGAAATATAAAATCAATAAGATTTGCTCAAACATTGGATATAGGAAGGAATAAAGAATCAAAGATATTATAGTTTTTTATCAAAAGGATTATTGTTTCAGGGCACCTGGGTGGCTCAGTGGGTTAAAGCATCTGCCTTTGGCTCATGTCATGATCCTGGGGTCCTGGGATTGAGCCCCACATCAGGCTCCCTGCTCAGTGGGGAGTCTGCTTCTCCCTCTGTCCCTCCCCCAACTCATGCTCTCTCTCTCTCGTTCACTCTCTGTCAAATAAATAAATAAATAAATAAATAAAACCTTTAAAATTAAAAAAAAGGATAATTGTTTCATATAGATGGGTAATACGAGAAGAAAGGTTATATGAAAAGAAAGGTAATTTAGTTTTGGACATTGTATTTAAAGATATCTACAAAACTACATCCACTACATTCATTGTCCATTTTGTCTTCATCAGTGACTATTTCCAGGTCAATTAATAAAATAGTTGTTAGCCATATAACTGTTCATGCTCTCAGGAAAAGTATCTTCCTTTGGAAAAATATAGCCTCATTTCATTACACTAGAAAGAATACCTAAAAATGTCTTGAGAGTAATAACAGCACAAGAAGGAGCTTATTTTCCCCAACAAGTTCTGGGCATGTCAATTTCAGAAATCTTAATATCTAGAGCATCTTTGATTTGTATGCATTAACCTTTATATAGTTTCAACATTTTGGGGAGCATAGTTTATGTTTTCACAACTGAGAGATATTATTGATTTAAATGATTTAAGAAAATGAGTCATAGGGACCCACATTTTTATTACTTGCCTGCCTAAACATTCCTCCTGTGGGCAGAAAATTCTTAATGGAACAAGAAATCAGAAAAGGGATTGAGGAAAACCAAAAAAGTGATAGAAAACACATATTATAGATCTTTCCCCATAAATAGTGCCAAAATGTTCATACTATATAAGATACAAATATTTTGAATATAAAAATGGCCATGAAATGCATAATTTTGCATTTAAAAATAGTTTTATATTTTATTCTGCTAATAAATTATTCAGTACAAAGTCCATTAAAATGGAGACTTTATATATATAATACTAATAAATAATATTAATCTTAAACTGTGATGGTTACAATTTCTTATCTATTTATGTCAGTTGTGGCTGAAATAGACTCACAAGAATCAACTCTCAATTATCTATTCAGATAAAATGGCTAAAGTGTATAGAAAGTCCAAAAATTATAAACCCAATTGCTAATTTCTCCATCACTAGTCCACCATGATTGTTTGCATAGGCTTCAAATGCCCAGAATCATTCCATTAACTGCTTTGGAGAGATGAAAATGCTTTGGGAGTTAAATTGTCCTCTCATTTTAACTGTATACTGGAGATTCTAAATACAGAAATGTATAACTTAAGATGGCAGTGTAGTAGGGGGACCCTAGGCTCATCTTGTCCCTCAAACAAATAGTTAACTATCAAATCATTCTAAATACCCAAGAAATTGACCTGAGAACTGACAGAAAAAATTACACAACTAGAGAGAGAGAGAAGAGGCCTCATTGAAGAAGGTAGGAAGTGCAGAGATGTGGTTTAGGGGAGAAACAGATTACAATTGTGGATGTTGCTGAGGGGATGGAGCCCTGGTAGCAGAGAAAGGTGAGAGAGAGAGGAGCATACAGGGAAACACATATGAACACTTCACCAAAGCCATAAACTGAAAATGAGAGGGGCTGATTTTCATGAATTTTTGCAACCAGCAGGGCTCAAAGACTGAAGTTTTAAAGGTTTGCAGGCTTGGCTGGGATAGAGCCCAGAGCCCTGAGGGATCCGCCCTATTCCTGGAGAGAAACAGGCAAACAGCCTGGGGGCAGACAGTATGATCTGAGGAATGCCATAAGCCACAAAGGGGAGAGACTGTTCCCTCTTCTTGGAGTGCATATGTGAGAGGTGGCATTCCCAAAAATGCCTCTCTGGGTACAAGAGTCAGTGGGTGCCATTTCTGTCCCCTGCCCCTTGGCATAGATTCAGAACCACCTGCTGAGGGCAGCTCACCCCAACACTGCCTGCCTAGCCTGCTTGCTCCAAGTCCCATGCTCCAGAACTCTGATGCTACTGCCTCGCCCAGTCAAATCTGCTTCTATCCTTCCATGGCAAGACCCTCCCCTGGAAGATTAGTGCAGGCCCCTGCCACAGCAAGCACTTAAATTTTGGACTTTTATTTTTATTTTTTAAAGATTTAATTTATTTGTCAGAGAAAGAGAAAGGAGAGAGAGCACAAGCAGGGGGAGCTGCAGGCAGAGGGAGAAGCAGGCTCCCTGCTGAACAAGGACCCTGATGTGGGACTCCATCCAAGGTCCCTGGGAAATTTTGGACTTTTAAAAGTCAGCAGGCTTGGCTAGAATAGAGCCCAGTGTGCACTGCACTGCTTCTGCCAGGAAAACAACCCAGCGACAACGTGAAAGCTGTGATCTGAAAAACACTAGGGATGCATGGAGGGAGATTATTCACTCTTCTGGGAGTACTTCCCTGAAAGCAGCAAGCACGGAGACATTAATCTTGGAAAAATGAACTAGCTGGCATTATTGCCCTCCCCTGATCCTCAGCATAAACCAGCATCAGTAAATAGCATAGTGTCAACATAGGCTGCCTAACTTACTTACACCAAGTCCTGCCCCCCTTCACTGTGCAGGTATTGGCCTGCTCCAGAAACTGTGCCTTAGGTCCAGCACAGTGGGGCCCCTTCTTCAGAAGACCAGCAGAAACCACCACACACACAATGTCTACTGACCAGAGAGTTCTGCAAGGCTTCAGTTCTAGTGGACATAGCAGCAGGTCTTATTTAACAGACAAAAGCACACCTAGTTAAAACTTGTCACACTCTGGCCAAGGTCCAAACACTTCATACATCAGCAAGGAGAGCCTCTGCAGTTGACTGGCCTGAAGGATAGAGCAAACAAAACACAGCAGCAGGCTGTGTGTGGGTGGCTCAGATGGTTAAGCATCTGCCTTCAGCTCTGGTCATGATCCCAGGGTCCTGGGATCGAGTCCCTCATTGGGGAGCCTGCTTCTCCCTCTGTCTCTCTCTCTCTGTCTCTCTGTCTCTCTCTGTCTCTTATGAATAAATAAATAAAATCTTAAAAAATAAACACAGCAGCAGAGTGCATGCAGCACACCACAGAGACACTTCCTGAAACGCAAGGCCCTGGGAACTGTATGACCTCTTCTTCATGAAACCATTACTCTCAGGAACAGGAGACATAACAAACTTTTCTAATACAAACAGGAGAAGATAGACTTAGATAAAATGTCAAGATGGAGGAATTCATCCCAAATGAAACAATAAGGAAATGTCACAGCCAGAGATAAATTGAAACAGATACAGGTAATATGCCTGATTGAAAATTTAAAGCAATAATCATAAGGATACTTGCTGTGCTTGAGGAAATAATGGAAGATTTCAGGGAGATCCTTACTGTAGAAATAAAAGAATTTAAAAAAAATAATCAGAATAAAAAAATGCAATAACTGAGATTTAAAGCATAATGGAATTATGAACACCAGGATGGAAGAAGCAGAGGAATGAATAAGTTATATAGAAGATAAGATAATGGAAAATAATGAAGCTGAAGAAGAGAAAGAATTATGGATCATGAGAATATACTTAGGGACCTCAGTGACACCATCAAACATAACAATATTTGTATCATAAGAATCACAGAAGAAGTAGAGAGACCAAAGGGGTAAGATAATTTTTTGAGGAAGTAATAGCTGAAAAATTCCCTAATAAGGGGAAGGAAACAGACATCCAGATACAGAAGGGACAAAAAACTCCCACCAAAATCAACAAGAACAGGCCAACACAAAGATATTGTAATTAAATTTGCAAAATAGGGTGATAAAGAAAAAAATCCTAATAGCAGCATGACAAAAGAAGACCATAACTAACAAGGGAAGACCCATAAGGCTAGCTGCAGATCTCTCCACAGAAACCTACCAAGGCAGAAAGGAGTGGCATGATATAGTCAACGTATTGAATGGGAAAAATATGGAGTGAAGAACACTTTATCCATCAAAGCTATCATTGAGAATAGAAGGTGAGATAAAGAGTTTCTCAGACAAAACACACACACACACACACACACACACCTCAAACCTAGAGGAGTTTGTGACCATAAAACCAACCATACAAGAAATATTAAAGAGGAATCTTTGAATGGAAAGGAAAGATCAAAAGTAACAAAGACTAAAAAGGAACAGAGAAAACATCCAGAAAAAAACAACAAAACAAGTAATAAAATGGCACTAAATTCCTATCATTCAATAATTACTCTGAATGTAAATGAACTAAACACTCAAATCAAAAGACATAGGGTATCAGAATGGATTAAAAAAAAAAAAGACACATCTATATGCTGTCTACAAGAGACTCATCTTAGACCTCAAGACACCTGTGAATTAAAAGTGAGGGTTGGAGATGTCCATCATTCAAATGGACATCAAAATAGGCAGAGTAGCAATACTTATATCAGAAAAACTAGATAAACCAAAGACTGTAACAAGAGATGAAAAAAGGCACTATATAATAATAAAGGGGACTATCCAATAAGAAGATCCAACAATTGTAAATATGCCCCCAACATAGGAGCACCTGTATATATAAAAATAATGTGATTAATTACTAACATAAAGGAACTCATTGTTAATAATATAATAAAACAAGAGAACTTTAACACCCCACCTGCAAAAATGGACAGCACATCTAAGCAGAAAATCAACAAGGAAAAAATGGCTTTGAATAACACACTGGACCAGATGGAATAACAGATATATTCAGAATATTTCATACTAAAGCAGCAAAATACACATTCTTTTCAGGTGCACATGGGACATTCTCCAGAATAGATCACATACTAGGTCACAGATCAGACCTCAAGAAGTGCAAAAAGATTGAGATCATACCATGCATCTTTTTTTATTATTATTACTATTTTGGAGGTGGGGAGGGACAAAAGGAGAGGGAGAGGGAGTCTTAAGCAGACTTCATGCTCAGGACGGAACCTGACATTGGACTCATTCCCACAACCCTGAGATCATGACCTAAGCTGAAACCAAGAGTCAGATGCTTAACCAACTGTGCCACCCAGGCATCTTTTCTGACTACAGTGTTATAAAACTTCAAGTCAATAACAAGAAAAATTTGGGAAGACCACAAATCCATGGAAGATAAAGAACATCCTACTAAAGAATGAATGGGTCAAGTAGGAAATCAAAGAGAAAAAAAAAAAAACATGGAAAAAATGAAAACAAAAACATGATGGTCAAAATCTTTGGGATGCAGGAAAAGCAGTCATAAGAGGGAAGTATATAGCAATACAGGCCTACTTCAAGACACAATAGGGGCGCCTGGGTGGCTCAGTCGTTAAGCGGCTGCCTTCGGCTCAGGTCATGATCCCAGAGTCCTGGGATCGAGTCCCACATCAGGCTCCCTGCTCAGCGGGAAGCCTGCTTCTCCCTCTCCCACTCCCACTGCTTGTGTTCCTGCTCTTGCTGTCTCTGTCAAATAAATAAATAAAATCTTTAAAAAAAAAAAAGACACAATAAAAATCTCAAGTAAACAAGCTAACCTTACACCTAAAGGAGCTAGAAGAAGAACAAAAAATGAAGCCTAAACACAGCAGAAGAAAGGAAATAATAAATATTAGAGAAGAAATAAATTAAAGAGAAACTAAAAACAAAGCAACAACAACAAACAAACACACACAAAACAAAAGAAAACAACAACAAAAAACCCACAATAGAACAGATCAATTAAACCAGGAGTTGGTTCTTTGGAAGAGTTAACAAACTGATAGCCCCAAGCCAAACATATCAAAAAAAAAAAAAGAGAAAGGACCCAAATAAATGAAATCACAAATGAGAGGAGAAATAACAAACAACACCACAGAAATATAAACAACTATAAGAGAATATTATGGGGGCACCTGGGTGGCTCAGTCAGTTAGTTAGTTGTCTGACTTCAGCTCAGGTCATGATCTCAGGGTCCTGGGATCAAGCCCCATGTTGGGCTCCCTGCTTGGTGGGAAGTCTGCTTGCCCTTCTCCCTCACCTTCTGCCCCTCCCCTCGCTGGTACTCTCTCTGTCTCACTCTCAAATAAAATCTTTAAAAAAGAGAGAGAGAATATTATGAAAAACCATGTTCTGACAAATGGGACAACCTTGAAGAAATGGATAAATTCCTAGAAACATATAAACTACCAAAACTGAAACAGGAAGAAATAGAAAACTTGAACAAACTGATAACCAGCTAAGACATTGACTCTGTCATCAAAAATCAACTAACCAACAAAAGTTCAATGCCAGATGGCTTCCCAGGGGAATTCTACCAAACACTAAAAAAAAAGTCAATACCTATTCTTCTCAAATTATTCCAAAAAAAAAAAAAAAAAAAAGAAAGAAATGGAAGGAAAATGTCCAAACTCATTCTATGAGGTCAACATTACCCTGATTCCAAAGCCAAAGACTCCACTAAAAAAATAAATAAATAAATAACTACAGGCCAATATCCTTGATGAACATGGATGCAAAAATTTCAACAAAATACTAGCAAACTTGGGGCATCTGGGTGTCTCAGTTGAATGTCTGTCTTCAGCTTGGGTCATGATCTCAGGGTCTTGGGATCAAGCCACACATGGGGCTCCCTGCTCAGTGGGGAGGCTGTTTCTCCCTCTCCCTCTACTGTTCCCCCTGCTTGTGCTCTCTCGTTCTCTCTCTCTCTTGCTCTATCTCTCAAATGAACAAATAAGTAAACAAACAAACAAAATCTTTTAAAAAATACAAGCAAACTGATTCCAACAGTACATTAAAAGAATCATTCAACACAATCAAGTGCAACTTATTCCTGGGCTGCAATGGTGGTTCAACATCCACAAATCAATCAACATGATACACCACTTTAATAAAAGAAAGGACAAGAACCATATGATCTTCTCAATAGATGAGAAAAAGCACTTGACAAGTACAGCATCCATTCTTGATAATAAAAACCCCTAACAAAGTAGAGATAGAGGGCACGGAACACACCTTAACATCATAAAGGCCATATGCCAAAAACCTCACAGCAAATATCATCCTTAACAGGGAAAAATTGAGAGCTTTTCCTCTATGGTCAGGAATAAGACATGGATGTCCACTCTCACCACTGTTATTTAACATAATACTGGAAGTCCTAGCCTCAGCAATCAGACAACAAAAAGAAATAAATGGCTTCCAATTGGCAGGGGAGAAGTCAAACTTTCATCTTTTGCAAACGACATGAGACTCTATATAGAAAATCCAAAAATCTCCACCAAAAAAAAATGCTAGAATTGATACACGAATTCAGTAAATTAACCAGAAACAAAATCAATGTACAGAAATCTGCTCTGTGCACCAATAATGAAGCAGCAGGAAGATAAATCAAGGTATCAATCCCATTTTCAATTGTACCAAAAACTATAAGATACCTTGGAATACACCTAACCAAAGAGGTAAAAGATCTGTACCCTGAAAACTATAAAGCACTCATGAAAGAAATTGAAGACAGAAAGAAATGGAAGAATATTCTATGATCATAGATTGGAAGAATAAATATTGTTAAAATGTTTATGCAACCAAAAGCAATTTACACATTTAATGCAATCCCTATCAAAATGCCAACAGTATTTTTCAGGAAGCTAGAATAAATAATCTCAAAATTTGTATGGAAACACAAAAGACCCTGAATAGTCAAAGTAATCTTGAAAAAGAAAAGCAAAGGTGGCAACACATTTCCAGACTTTAAGCTGTATTATAAAGTTGTAGTCATCAGGACTGTATGGTACTGGCACAAAAACAGACACAGATCAATGACACAGAATAGAAAACCCAGAAATGGACCCACAACTGTATGATCAATTAATCTTCAACAAAGCAGGAAAGAGTATCCAGTGGGGGGGAAAAAATCTCTTCAATAAATGGTGTTCAGAAAACTGGCCGGCAATAGGCAAAAGAATGAAACTGGACTATTTTCTTAAACTATACCCAAAAATAAATTCAAAATGGATGAAAGACCTAAATATGAGACAAGAAACCATCAAAATCCTAGAAGGAGAGCACAAACAGTAGTTTCTTTAACTTTGGCAGTAGCTACTTCTTGCTAGATATGTCTCCTGGGGCAAGGGAAACAAAAGCAAAGATAAACTATTGAGATTTCATTAAAATAAAAAGCTTCTGCACAGCGAAGAAAAAAAATCAACAAAACTAAAAGACAACTTATGGAATGGGAGAACATATTTGTAAGTGGCATATCTGATAAAGGGTTAGTATCCAAAATATAAAAGAACTTATAAAACTAAACCCCCCAAATCAAATAATCCATTTAAAATGGGAAAAAGAGTAGACATTATTTCCCCCCAAGGAAGACATATAGATGTCTCACAGACACATGAAAAGATGCTCAACATCACTCATCAACAGGGAAGTACAAATCAGGAAAATACAAATACAATGGGATAACACCTCACACCTGTCAAAATGGCTACAATTAGCAACACAGGAAATAACAAGGGTTGGCAAGAATGTGGAGAAAGGACAATCTTCTTACACTGTTGGTGGGAATGAAAATCGGTGCATCCGCTCTGGAAAACATTATAGAGGTTCCTCAAAAATTAAAAATAGAACTACCCTCTGACCCAGCAATTACACTGCAAAAAAGTCAGTCAGAGGAAATCAAACACTATGTGGAATTTAAGAAACAAAACGGATGAACATGGGGGAAAAAAGAGAGGGAAACCAATAAACAGACTCTTAACTATAAAGAACAAAATGATGGTTACTGTAGGCAAGGTGGGCGGGGGGGTGGCGACAAATTAAACAGGTGATGGGTATTGAAGAGGATACTTGTGATGAGCACTGGGTGTTGTACCTAAGTGATGGATCTCTAAATTCTACAACTGAAACTAATATTGCACTGTAATTTAGCTAGAATTTAAATAAAAAACTTGGAAAAGGAAAAATAAATCCCTTTACTTCTCAATGGAAAAAAATAAATTTATAACTTAAGTATATTTTATATTACTAAAATTATATAAAATTTATTGACAATAGATATTGTCCTATTATGGAGTCTTGCAAATATTTTTTTTTTTTTTTTACTCTGTGTATATAATTGGTCTTTTAGGTAAACCAACTTCCTTAACATCATCTCAGTAACTTGTTAGAAACAAATATATTGCTATATTTAGTTGAAAATATTGAATCTGTCTACAAAAGGTTTCAAAATTAATTTAAAACCCAAGATAAAGAACTGGTCTTCTAAACTTTATGCTGTATCACAAAGCGCACAGTTTAATTGTCTGCATGGCAGTATTACCAAAAAGGAGGAAGAATAGTTGACCTACCATTTTAACATACTATAGAGAAATGGAAGGATTTTGGATATTTGGTTTCAGCAAATAGAGTAGACAGAGCTAATGTGGACACTGATGCATGTTAAAAAAAACTGTATATAAATGTTACATTCAACATGACCAAAATGTTTAAATATATATCTGCACTCAAAAGAAAGGTGATCAGAAGAGGTGCCAGAAAAATCTCTAAGCTAGACTGACAAGCTTATCTGACTCTGGTGATCTAGTGATACATCACAGAAAATAGTTAGAGACCTAGATGATGAGAGGTAATATACATATGGAGATGAAAAACCTGGTCTTGGGTCAAGGTAAAGCAGAGAGTTATATTTAAAATAGTATGAAATTGGGACCTTGGAATGACTGGCCCTTCAATGGAAGGAAATTTGACAGGTTCTGCCCACTGACCCAAGGAAGCTATAATGAATTGGTTCTTCTACCTAAAATTTCTAGGTGAAAAAAATATTCAATAAAAAAGTGGTGTCTAGACTGGAGGAGCAAGATGGTGGAGGAGTAGGAGACCTAAATTTCATCTGGTCCCAGGAATTCAGCTAGATAGGTATCAAACCATTCTGAATACCTACAAACTCAACATGAGATCGAAGAAAAGAATAGCAGCAACTCTCTGAACAGAAAAGCGACCACTTTCTGGAAGGTAGGATGTGCAGAGAAATGAATCCAAGGGGATATTTGGAAGATAGATGGCGGGGGGAGGGAGCCTCCATCAGCCGGATACCAGCAAGTGATAGAGCACTGGAGCACAAAATCAGAACTTTTAGAAGTTGGATCCCCTGAGGGATGTCACTCCAGTGGCTAAGCAGGGAGTGGAACCCTCGCTGGGACAGTGTGGTCTCAGGACCCTCAGGGTCACAGCAAGACTGGGGGTGCCTGAACGCGGCAGAGCTTCCAGGTATCGGAGTGGGGAAGCCGGCTGCAGAGACGGAGCCGAGGAGTGGGCTCTCAGCTCCAGGTGGCCATAAACCATGATCCGAGGCACAGTTGGGCCACTACTCCTCCAGCAGGGACCCAACAAGCGGCAGATCCAGGGAGACTCCTCTTCCTCCCCCAGGAGGAGCAGCACGGGAGCGCACTGCAGGAATCTGCTGGGTTTGGAGACTCCAAACGGGGTCATGTGCCAGAGATGGAAATGCTCGGTCACAGGCCGGGTGAGCACGGAGTGAGGCCAGAGACAAGGGAGACAGGAGTGATTGCTTTTCTCTGGGGGTGCACTGAGGAGTGGGGGCCCAAGTTCTCGGCTCCTCTGGGGTGGAGATTGGGAGGCTGCCACTTTCACTCTCATCCTCCAAAGCTGAACGGAAAGCTTTCAGGGAACAAAAGCTACTGAGAGCAAACCCGGGCAGATTACATAGCCAGGCCCCCAGCAAGGGTGGGGCAATTCTGCCTCGGGCAAGATGTTTGAGAATCACTGCAACAGGACCCTCCCCCAGAAGATTAGCAAGAAAAGCAAGCCAAGACCAAGTTTACCGATCAATGAGAATGGCAGAATTCCAGCACTAGGGGAATACAGCACATAGAATTCATGCTTTTTTTCCCAAGATGCTTTAGTCTTTCAAAGTTAATTTTTCCAATTTTATTCTTTTCTTTTTCTAATTTTTAGTTGAAGTTTTCTTCTTTCCTTTTTCAACCAACATCTTATCAATTCCCTTTCTAAAACTCTTTTTTAATTTTTTCATTTTTACACTCATATTGTATCTCTTCATTGTATCTAACCTTATTTTTTGTATATATATTTTTTCTTTTAAAATTTTTCTTCTAACAGACCAAAATATACCCTAAATCTAGCATATGACATTGTCATAGTCTCCCACCTGATCACATTCTCTCTTTTTTTTTTCATTCTTTTTTCAACCAACTTCTTATCTATTCCTTTTTTAAAATCTTTTTAAATTTTCATCTTTACAGTCATATTCCATCCCTCCATCATATTTACCCTTATTTTGTATATATATAAGTTTTTCTTTCTTTAAAATTTCGGGAGGCAATTTCTTCTAACAGATCAAAATACACCCAAAATCTAGTGTGTGGCCCCAGCCTGATCACAGTCTTTTTTTTCCCCTTTCTTTCCTCCCGGTTGTGGGCCTTTTCTGATTTGTTTAGTGTATATTTTTCTGGGGTCGTTGTTACATTTTTAGCATTTTTTAAACATTTTCTTCTCTCTTTCATCTATTCTCCTCAGGACAAAATGACAAGAGAGAAAAACTCACCTCAAAAAAAAAAAAAGAGCAAGAGGCAGTACCGACTGCCAGGGATCTAATCAATACAGACATTAGTAAGATGTTGGAAATAGAGTTCAGAATGACGATTATAAAGATATTAGCTGGGCTTGAAAAAAGCATAAAAGATACTAGAGAATCCCTTTCTGGAGAAATAAAAGAACTAAAATCTAACCAAGTTGCAATAAAAAAGGCTATTAATGAGGTGCAATAAAAAATGGAGGCTCTAACTGCTAGGATAAATGAGGCAGAAGAAAGAATTAGTGATATAGAAGACCAAATGATGGAGAATAAAGAAGCTGAGAAAACGAGAGATAAACAACTACTGGAGCACGAGGGCAGAATTCAAAGATAAGTGATACCATAAAGTGAAACAACATTAGAATAATTGGGATCCCAGAAGAAGAAGAAAGAGAAAGGGGGGCAGAAGGTATATTGGAGCAAATTATAGCAGAAAACTTCCCTAATTTGGGGAAGGAAACAGGCATCAAAATCCAGGAGGCACAGAGAAGCCCCCTCAAAATCAATAAAAATAGGTCAACACCCTGACATCTAATAGTAAAACTCACAGGTCTCAGAGACAAAAAGAAAATCCTGAAAGCAGCTCGGGACAAGAGGTCTGTAACCTACAGTGGTAGAAACACTAGATTGGCAGCAGACCTATCCACAAAGACCTGGCAGGCAAGAAAGGACTGGCATTACACATTCAGAGCACTAAATGAGAAAAATATGCAGCCAAGAATATTATATCCAGCTAGGCTGTCATTGAAAATAGAAGGAGAGATAAAAAGGATCCAGGACAAGCAAAAACTAAAGGAATTTGCAAACACCAAACCAGCCCTAGAAGAAATATTGAAAGGGCTCCTCTAAGCAAAGAAAGAGCTTAAAAATAACATAGACCAGAAAGGAACAGAGACAATATACAGTAACAGTCACCTTATAGGCAACACAATGGCACTAAATTCATATCTTTCAACAGTTACCCTGAATGTAGATAGGCTAAATGCCCCAATCAAAAGACACAGGGTGTCAGATAGGATAAAAAAACAAACAAAAAAAAACAAGACCCATCAATATGCTGTCTGCAAAAGATTCATTTTAGACCTAAAGACACCTCCAGGTTCAAAGTGAGGGGATGGAATACCATTTACCATGCTAATGGACATCAAAAGAAAGCTGGGGTGGCAATTCTTATATCAGACAAATTAGATTTTAAACCAAAGGCTATAATAAGAGATGAGGAAGGAAACTACATGATACTTAAAAGGGTCTATCCAACAAGATCTAACAATTTTAAATATCTATGCCCCTAATATTGGAGCAGCCAATTATATGAGCCAATTAATAGCAAAAGCAAAGAAACACATCCACAATAATACCATAATAGTAAGGAACTTTAACACCCCCCTCACTGAAATGGACAGATAATCTAAGCAAAAGATCAACAGGGAAATAAAGGCTTTAAAGGACATTCTGACTCAGATGGACTTCACAGATATATTCAGAACATTCCATCCCAAAGCAACAGAATACACATTCTTCTCTAGTTCCCATGAAACATTCTCCAGAATAGATCACATCCTGGGTCACAAATCTGGCCTCAACCAGTACCAAAAGATTGGGATCATTCCTTGCATATTTTCAGACCATGGTGCTTTGAAACTAGAACTCAATCACAAGAGGAAAGTTGGAAAGAACTCAAATACATGAAGGCTAAAGAGCATCCTACTGAAGAATGAATGGGTCAACCAGGAAATTAAGGAAGAATTTAAAGATTTCATGGAAACAAATGAAAATGAAAACACACCTGTTCAAAATCTTTGGGATGCAGCAAAGGTGTTCCTAAGAGGAAACTATATAGCAATTCAAGCCTTTCTCAAGAAACAAGAAAGGTCTCAAATATACAACCTAAACCTACACCTAAAGGAGCTGGAGAAAGAACATCAAATAAAGCCTAAACCCAGCAGGAGAAGAGAAATAATAAAGATCAGAGCAGAAATCAATGAAATAGAAACCAAAAGAACAGTAGAACAGATCAACAAAACTAGGAGCTGGTTCTTTGAAAGAATTAAGATTGATAAACCCCTGGCCAGACTTATCAAAAAGAAAAGAGAAATGACCCAAATAAATAAAATCATGAATGAAAGAGGAGAGATCACAACCAACACCAAAGAAATACAAACAATTATAAGAACATATTATGAGCAACTCTATGCCAGCAAATTAGATAATATGGAAGAAAAGGATGCATTCCTAGAGACATATAAACTACCAAAACTGAACCAGGAAGAAATAGAAAACCTGAACAGACCCATAACCAGTAAGGAAATTGAAGCACTAATCAAAAATCTCCCAAAAAACAAGAGCCCAGGGCCAGAGGGCTTCCCAGGGGAATTCTACCAAACATCGAAAGAGGAATTAATACTTATTTTTCTGAAGCTGTTTCAAAGAATAGAAATGGAGGGAAAATTTCCAAACTCATTTTATGAGGCCAGCATTACCTTGATCCCAAAACCAGACAAAGACCCCATTACAATGGAGAACTACAGACCAATATCCCTGATGAACATAGATGCAAATATTTTCACTAAAATACCAGCTAATAGGATTCAACAGTACATTAAAAGGATTATTCACCATGACCAAGTGGATTTATCCCTGGGCTGCAAGCTTGGTTCAACATCCACAAATCAATCAATGTGATACACTACATTAATAAAAGAAAGAACAGGAACCATATGATCCTCTCAATAGATGCAGAAAAAGCATTTGACAAATTACAGCATCCTTTCTTGATTAAAACTCCTCACAGTGTAGGGATAGAGGGTACATATCTCAATATCATAAAAGCCATCTATGAAAAACCCACAGTGAATATCATCCTCAATGGGGAAAAACCAAGAGCTTTCCCCCTAAGGTCAGGAACATGACAGGGATGTTCACTATCACCAATATTGTTCAACACAGTACTAGAATTCCTAGCCTCAGCAATCAGACAACAAAAAGAAATAAAAGGCATCCGAATCAGCAAAGAAGAGTTCAAACTCTCACTCTTTGCAGATGATGTGATATTTTATATGGAAAACCCGAAAGACTCCACCCCAATACTGCTAGACTCATACAGGAATTCAGTAAAGTGGCAGGATATAAATTCAATGCACAGAAATCAGTTGCATTTATATATACCAACAACAAGACAGAAGAAAGAGAAATTAAGGAGTCGATCCCATTTACAATTGCACTCAAAAGCATAAAATACAGAAGAATAAATCTAACCAAAGAGGCAAAGGATCTGTACTCAGTAGACTATAGAATACTCATGAAAGAAATTGAGGAAGACACAAAGAAATGGAAAAACGTTCCATGCTCATGGATTGGAAGAACAAATGTGAAAATATCTATGCTACCTAGAGCAATCTACACATTCAATGCAATCCATATCAAAATACCATCCACTTTTTTCAAAGAAATGGAACAAATAATCCTAAAATTTGTATGGAACCAGAAAAGACCCCGAATAGCTGGAGGAATGTTGAAAAAGAAAACCAAAGCTGGTGGCATCACAATTCCAGACTTCAAGCTCTATTACAAAGCTGTAATAATTGAAACAGTATGGTACTGGCACAAATACAGACACGTAGATCAATGGAACAGAATTGAGAGCCCAGAAATGGACCCTCAACTCTATGGCCAACTAATCTTCGACAAAACAGGAAAGAATGTCCAATGGAAAAAAGCAGTCTCTTCAACAAATGGTGTTGGGAAAATTGGACAGCGACATGCAGAAGAATGAAACTGGACCATTTCCTTACACCACACACAAAAATAGACTCAGAATGGTTGAAAGACCTAAAGGTGACACAGGAGTCCATCAAAATCTTAAAAGAAGAACACAGGCAGCAACCTCTTCGACCTCAGCCACAGCAACTTCTTCCTAGAAACATCGCCAAAGGCAAGGGAAGCAATGGCAAAAATGAACTATTGGGCCTTCATCACGATAAAAAGCTTTTGCACAGCAAAGGAAACAGTTGACAAAACCAAAAGACAACCAACAGAATGGGAGAAGATATTTGCAAATGACATATCAGATAAAGGGCTAGTATCCAAAATCTATAAAGAACTTATCAAACTCAACCCCCAAAGAACAAATGATCCAATCAAGAAATGGGCAGAAGACATGAACAGACATTTTTCCAAAGAAGACATCCAAATGGCAAACAGACACATTAAAAAGTGCTCAACATAGCTCGGCATCAGGGAAATCAAAATCAAAACCTCAATGAGATACCACCTCATACCAGTCAGAATGGCTAAATTTAACAAGTCAGGAAATGACAGATATTGGCGAGGATGCGGATAAAGGGGACCCCTCCTACACTTTTGGTGGGAATGCAAGCTGGGGCAGCCACTCTGGAAAACAGTATGGAGGTTCCTCAAAAAGTTGAAAATAGCGCTACTCTATGACCCAGCAATTGCACTACTGGGTATTTACCCCAAAGATACAATTGTAGTGATCCGAAGGGGCATATGCACCCTGATGTTTATAGCAGCAATGTCCACAATAGCCAAACTGTGGAAAGAGCCTAGGTGTCCATCAACAGATGAATGGATAAAGAAGAAGTGGTATATATATACAATGGAATATTATGCAGCCATCAAAAAAATGAAATCTTGCCATTTGCAATGACGTGGATGCAACTAGAGGGTATCATGCTAAGCGAAATAAGTCAACCAGAGAAGGACATGCATCACATGATCTCACTGATATGAGGAATTCTTAATCTCGGGAACCAAACAGGGTTGTTGGAGTGGTGGGGCGTGGGAGGGATAGGGTGGTTGGGGGATAGACCTTGGAGAGTGTATGTGCTATGGTGAGTGTTGTGAATTGTGTAAGACTGATGAAGCACAGACCTGTACCTCTGAAACAAATAATATATTATATGCTAAAGAAAGAAAATAAGATAGTGGGAAGGGAAAAATGAAGGGGAGGAAATTGGAGGGGGAGACGAACCATGAGAGACTATGGACTCTGAGAAACAAACTGAGGATTCTAGACGGGTGGGGGATGAGAGGATGGGTTAGCCTGGTGATGGTTATTAAAGAGGGTATGTATTGAATGGAGCACTGGGTGTTATACACAAACAATGAATCATGGAACACTACATCAAAAACTTATGACGTAATGTATGGTGATTAACACAACATAATAAAATTAAATTTAAAAAAGTGGTGTCTAAGACACCAAATGAGCATGTGGATTCAATTTTACACTACTTATCTGGTGTCTGAATCCTGAGGCCAATAAATGTACATGATACACCTGAGGGTACACCCACCAGGAGCAAAGTGGTGAGAATGGGCACTCTGGTGTTTTTCCTGATCTTAGAGGAAAAGCTTTCATTTTTTCACCATTATAAAGTTATCTGAAATATATAGCCTTTATTATATTGAAGTAATTTCCTTCAATTCCTATTTTTGTTGAATGTTTTTATCATTAAAGTGTGTTGAATTTCCTCAATGATTTTTTTCAGCATCAATTGAGATGATCATTTTTTCCCTTCATTCTGTTAATGTGGTGTATTAAATTGAATGATTTTTGTATATTCAACCATTCCTACATTCCAAAAGATAATTTTATTTTGCCATGGTGCATAATCCATTTAATATACTGTTGAATTCAGTTTGCTGGTATTTTATTGAAGATTTTTGTATCATATTCATAAAAGATATTGGTCTGTAGTTTCTTATTCATATAATATCATTGCCTGGGTTTGGTATTAGGGTAATACTGGCTTCATTAGAAGTGTTCCCTCCTCTTCAATTTTTTGAAAGACTTTGAGAATAATTTATTTTAATTCTTTAAATGTTTGGTTGAATTCATCAATGAAGCCATTCTAGAGGAGTGTTTTTTGGGGGAGGTTTTTTTATTCAACTTCCTTGTAAGTTATAGACATTTTAAATTTTTTTTTTTCTTCATGATTCAGTCTTGGTAATTTGTGTGTTCCTAGGAATTTGTGAACTTCATGTACATTATCCATTTTATTGACATGTTTATTAACATTGTTCATGATAATGTCTTAAAATACCTTTTATTTTTGTGACATCGGAAGTAATGTTCTCTCTCTCACTTCAAATTTTAGATATTTGAGTCTTCTCTCTTCTTTCCTAGTCAAAATAACTAACATAGCTAAAGCCTTATTAAATATATTATCCTTGGGGCGCCTGGGTGGCTCAGTTGGTTAAGCGACTGCCTTCGGCTCGGGTCATGATCCTGGAGTCCCTGGATCGAGTCCCGCATCGGGCTCCCTGCTCGGCAGGGAGTCTGCTTCTCCCTCTGCCCCTCCCCCCTCTCATGTGCTCACTCTCTCTCATTATCTCTCTCTCAAATAAATAAATAAAATCTTAAAAAAATAATAAATAAATAAATATATTATCCTTTTAGAAGAAACATCTTTTGATTTTGTTGATTTTTTATATTGATATTTTTTAATTTTCTATTTTATCTCTGCTCTAATCTTTTTTCCTTCCTTTTGCTAGTTACCTAAGGTATAGAGTTAAATTACTGAGTTGTATTTTTTCTTTTCTTTTTTTTTAATATAAGCATTTACAAGCTATAAATATCCTTCACTGGATTGTTTCTGCTGCATCCCATAAGTTTTGGTATTTTGTACTTCAATTTTCATTTATGCCTAGATATTTAAAAATTTCCTTTGTAATTCTCCTTTGACTCATTGTTATTTAAGAGTATGTTTTTTAATTTCCACATAATTGTGAATTTTCCAGTGTTTTTCTGCTGTTGATTTCAAGTTTTATTCCATTATGATCAGAAAAGATACTTTCTATGATTTCAATCTTTTAAATTTATAAATACTCATTTTGTGACCTCATATGTGGTCCATCCTTGGTTATGTTATTTGCATACTTGAAATGATCTATATGAGCCTTTCAGGTCCAATTAGTCTATACTGATGTACATTCCTTCTATTTCTTTATTGATCATCTCTATGGTTGTTAGATCCACTATTAAGTGGTGTATTGAAGTTTCCTATTATTAATGTAAAGCGTTTTATTTCTTCCTTCATTTCTTTCTGATGTTTGGTGCATATGTTTATAATTGTTATTCTGGTAAATTGATGTTTTTATTAATATATATTGTCTTCTTTTGTCTTGTAACAGTTATAGACTTAAAGCCTATTTTGTCTGATATTGGTATACCCACCTCTTTTGGTTTCTATTTGCATGCAATATCTTTTGAGATATCTCAAAAGATTTTTATGTATACACACTATATAAGGATAGATAGATGATAGATAGATGATAGATAGATGATAGATAGATAGATAGATAGATAGATAGATAGATAGATAGATAGATATAGATAAGGAGAGATCTCTTCTTAGGTCTAAAGTGCCTCTTGTAGACAGTATAAAGTTAGATCTTTTTGTTTGTTTGTTTTAAGATTTTACTTATTTATTTGACAGAGAGAGAGACAGAGATAGTAACAGAGAGCCTGAGCAGGGAGGAGAGGGAGAAGCAGGCTCCTGCTGGGTAGGAAACCCGACATGACCCTGGGATCATGACCTGAGCCGAAGGCAGACACCCAACTGACTGAGCCACCCCAGTGCCTCATCTTGTTATTGTTGTTGTTTCTATTTCTTAAAGATTTTATTTATTTGACAGAGAGAGACACAGTGAGAGAGGGAACACAAGCAGGGGGAGTGGGAGAGGGAGAAGCAGGTTCCCATGGAGCAAGGAGCCTGATGCAGGGCTCAATCCCAGGACCCTGGGATCATGACCTGAGTGGAAGGCAGACGTTTAATGACTGAGCCACCCAGGTGCCCCTGTTGTTGTTGTTTTTAATCCATTCTTTCAGTTTATGCATTTTGATTGGAGAGTTTGATTCATTCACATTTAAAATAATTAGTGGTAGGGAAACATTTATTCCATTTTGTTATTTTTTTGTACATCTTATAGCTTTTATTTTTCTTCTTACTGTCTTCCTTTCAGTTTAGCTGATTTTTATGTTGATATATTTTGATATCCTTCTTGTTTTCTTTTGTGTGTGTTCTTTTGGAATTTTTTTTTGCAGTTTTCAGAGGAATTACATATAAAATCCTAATGTTATGAAAACCTATCTTTAATTGATACCAAATTAACTTCTATCACATAAAATATAATGTGTTCTTTTATACAACTGCACCCCAAATTATATGTCTTATTTATACCACAAACTGTATCTTTACAAAATGTTTACCTAGTAACATACATTTATTCTAAGTGTTTATGCTTTTATCTTTTAAATCATATAGAAAATGAAAAGTGGAGTTATAAATTAAAGTTATAATGATACTGATTTTTATGTTTTTTAAAGTATTCATTTTTACCAGAGAGCTCTAGGTTTTTGTATGGCTTTGTCTTCTTGTCTAGCATAATTTTATTTCAACTCGAAGGACACCTTTATCATGTCTTGTAGGGCAGATTTGGTATTAATGATCTCTCTTAGATTCTGTGTAGAAATATCCTAATTTCACTCTCACTTTTGAAGAATAGTTTTGGTGGACAATATATTTTTGGTTGATAGGGGTTTTTTTTGTTTGTTTGTTTTTGTTTTTAGTTTTTCTTTCAGCATGTCAAAAATATCATCCCACTCCATCTGGTCTGCAAGGCTTCTGCTGTGTTATTATTTTTTGGATCCCTTATACATGATGAGTCACTTTTTATTGCAGCTATCAGGATTCTGTGTGTATTTGGTTTTTAATGGTTTGATTATAATGTGCCACTGTGTGGGTCTCTTGGGATATAGTTCAATGAGCTTGTATTTGTAGTGGGGAGCTAAGATGGTGGCATAGTATGAGAATCCTAGGCTGCCTCATTCCTCAAACACAGCTAGATAAATATCATATCATTCTGAATATTCAAGAAATAGACCTAAGGACTGACAGAACACACTGCACAAATGGAGGGAGAGAAGAGGCCACATTAAGAAAGGTAGGAATTGCTGAGACATGGTTTGGGGGAGAAATATATCTCAGGTGTTGTGAAGGAGAGGGGGCCCTGGTCATGGAGAAAGGTGTGTGAGAGAGAGAGGAGTGCACGGGGATCACACAAGGACAATACTTCCCCAAAGCCATTGGCTGGGAAAATTAGAGGGCTGATTTTCATGAGTTTTTGCAATCATCAGGGCTCAAAAACTGGAGTTTTAGAGATTTTTGGCATGGCTGGGATAGAACTCTGAGGGCACTGCCCTACTGCTGAAGAGAAGGATGGCAGGTAACCAGGGGCAGAAGGTGGTGTGATTTGAGGATCATTTGAGACACTTGGGGAGAGACTATTCTCTGTTCTTGGAGTGCATCTGTGAGGGGTGGCATTGCCTCGCTGGGGACAAAAGAGCCAGCAAGAACCACTTCAATCCCTTGCTCCCCAGCATAGGTGCAGAGACACCTGCTGAGGGCAGCTAACCTGGACATGGCAGTTTAGCCTGCTTTTCTCCAAATCCCAAGCCCCTGTGCTCCGGTGTGATGGCCTTCAGTCAAAACTGTGTAAGTCCCAGCATGGCTAGGCCCTCCCCCAGAAGACCAGCACAGGTCCCTGCCACATTAGGTCCCTAAAATTTGGAGTTTCAAAAGTCATAGAATAGAGTCCAAAGTGTACTACACTCCTCCAGGGAGACAAACAACCTGGAGACAGGCAGTGTGAAACCAGCTATCTAAAAAGGCCTAGACAACATTTGTATCAACATGGATGGAACTAGAGGAGATTATGCTAAGTGAAATAAGTCAAACAGAGAAAGACAATTATCACATGGTTTCACTTATTTGTGGAACATGAGGAATAACATGAAGGACATTAGGAGAAGGAAGCAAAAAACGAAGGGGGGGAATCAGAAGGGGAGATGAACCATGAGAGACTATGGACTCCAGGAAACAAACTGAGGGTTTTAGAAGGGAGGAGGGTAGGGAATGGGTGAGCCTGGTGATGGGTATTAAGGAGGACATGTATTGCATGGAGCACTGGGTGTTATACGCAAACAACGAATCATGGAATACTAAAAATAATAAATAAATAAATAAATAAATAAATAAATAAATACAAAAAATAAAAAAAAAGCCTAGAACAGACTAAGGAAATTATACATTCTTCTGGGAGGTTTCTCTTAGAGCACCAGACAATGACTCCCATCTCCTGGGACAAAGGAGCTGGCTGGTGCCATTTCCCTCCCCCACCCCTCAGCATAAACTAATTTCAGTAAACAGCACAGTGCCAACACTGGCTAAACCAGTGCCTAAACCAAGCCCTGCCTCCTGCACTTTGCTGGTACTGCTTTTCTTGAGAAAGTGTGCCTAAGGACCAGCACAGCTGGCCTCTTCACCAGAAGACTAGCACAACCACCTGCATATACCACATCTACTAACCATAGACTTCTGCAAAATTTCAGTTGTATTGGAAATAGCATCAGGTCAGGTCTCATTTAACAAGCAGACCAGAGCATACCTAGTTAAAACATGCCACACTCTGGCCAAGGTCCAAACAGTGCCCACTACAGGCAAGAACCTCTACAGATGACTGACTTGAGGGATACAGCAGGCAAAAACACAGCAGCAGAGTGCATGCAGCACACACCAGACATACTTCCTGAAGCACCAGGTTTTGGACACTATATGGCCTCTTCTTCATAAAGCCATTACTATCAGGAGCAAGAAATATAACTGGATTCTCTAACACAGAAGAGAGAAAAGAGACCTAGAAAAAAATGCCAAGACAGAGGAATTCACCCAAAAGGAAAGAACAAGAAAAGGTCATAACCAGATATCTAATTGAAGCAGATATAAGTAATACACCCGATGCAAAATTTAAAGCAATAGTCATAAGGATACTCAATGGGCTTGAGAAAAGCATGAAAGATATCAGGGAGACCCTTAACCACAGACATAGAAGAACTAAAAAACAATCAAACAGAAATGAAAAAAGGCAGTATCTGAGACTTGAAACCAACTGGATGTAATGACCACAAGGATGGAAGAATCAGAGGAAGGAATAAATGATATAAAAGATAAAATTATGGAAAATAATGAAACTGAACAAAATAGAGAAAGAACAACTATGGATTATGAAGGTAGACATGGGGAACTCAGTGAGTCCATCAAACATAATGGCTTTTGTATAATAGGAGTCTCAGAAGAAGAAAAGAGAGAAAAGGGGGCAGATAAATTATTTCAGGAAATAATAGCTGAAAATTTCTCTAATCTGGGGAAGGAAACACATATCCAGATCCAGAAGTCACTGAGAACTCCCATCAAAATCAACTAAAGCAGGCCAACACCAAGACATATTGTAACTAAATTTGTAAAATATAATGATAAAGAAAAAATCTTAAAAATAGCAAGACAAAGGAAGTCCCTCATTTACAAGGGAAGGCCCATAAGTTTAGCAGCAGATATCTCCACACAAACTTGGCAAGCCAGAAGTACAAAAGCATAAAGTACACAATGTGCTGAATGGGAAAGATATGCAGCAAAGGATACTCTATCCAGCAAGGCTATCATTCAGAATAGATTAAAAGAGTTTCCCAGACAAACAAAACCAAAAGGAATTCATTACCACTAAACCATCCCTGTAAGAAATATTAAAGGGGACTCTTTGAATGGGAAGGGAAGACCAAAAGTGACAAAGACTAGGAAGGAACAGAGAAACATCCAGAAAGAACAACAAAACAAGTAATGCAATGGCACGAAATACATATCTATCAATAATTACTCTGAATGTAAATGGACTGAATGTTCCAATCAAAAGACATAGGGTATAAGAATGAGTGAAAAATCCCGTCCCTATGCTGCCCACAAGAGACTCATTTTAGACTTAAAGACACCTACAGATTGGGCGCCTGGGTGGCTCAGTTGGTTAAGCAACTGCCTTCAGCTCAGGTCATGATCCCGGAGTCCTGGGATCGAGTCCCACATCAGGCTCCCGGCTCAGCGGGGAGCCTGCTTCTCCCTCTGACCCTCTCCCCTCTCATGCTGTTTCTCTGTCTCTCTCTCTTTCTCTCAAATAAATAAATAAATAAAATCTTTAAAAAAAAAAAAAAAAAAAGACACCTACAGATTGAAAGTGAGGGGATGCAGAAACATTTATCATATGCAAATGGACATCAAAAGAAAGCTGGAGTAGAAATACATCAGAAAAAAATAGATTTCAAATAAAAAACTGTAGCAAAAGATGAAAAAAGACACTATATCATAATAAAGGGGACTATCCAACAGGAACATCTAGCAATTGTAAACATTTATGCCCCCAACATGGGAGCTCCCAAATATATAATACAATTAATAACACACATGAAGGAACTCATTGATAATAGCACAGTAATAGTAGGGGACTTTAACAGCCTACTTATATCAATGTACAGTTCATTTAAGCAGAAAATCAACAAGGAAACAATGGCTGGAATAACAGATATATTCAGAACATTTCATCCTAAAGCAGCAGAATACACATTCTTTTCGAGTGCACATGGGACATTCTCCAGAATAGGTCACATACTGGGACACAAATCAGGCTTCAACAAATACAAAAAGATTGAGATCATACCATGCATATTTTCTGACCACAGCATTTTGAAACTTGAAGTCAACCACAAGAAAAAATTTGGAAAGAGCACAAATACATGGAAGTTAAAAAACATCCTACTAAAGACTGAATGGGTCAAACAGGAAATTAAAGAAGAAACAAAAAATACATGGAAACAAATGAAAATGAAAACACTTTGGTCAAAACCTTTGGGATGGAGTGAAAGTAATCATAAAGGCAAGTATATAGCAAAAGAAGCCTACCTCAAGAAGTAAGAAAAATCTCAAGTTAAAAACCTAATAAAGATTAGAGAAGAAATAAATGATATAGAAACTAAAACAAACAAACAAACAAACAAAAAACCAGAACAGATCAATGAAACCAGGAGCTGGTTCTTTGAAAAAATTAATAGAACCTAATCTTTGATAAATCAGGAAAGAATATCCAATGGAAAAAATACAATCTTTTCAACAAATGGTGTTGGAAAAAATTAGTGTTGGGAAAACTGGACAGTGACCTGGAAAAGAATGAGACTGGGCCACTTTTGTATACCATGCACAAAAATAAATTTAAAATGGATGAAAGACCTAAATATGAGAGAGGAAACCATCAAAATCCTAGAGGACAACACAAGCAGTAACCTCTTTGACATTGGTCATAGCAAGTTTTTACAAGATATGTCACTTGAGGCAAGGGAAACAAATGCAAAAATAAGCATCTGGGACTTCATCAAAATAAAAGGCTTCTGCATAAGTGAAGAAAACAATCAACAATGGTAAAAGGCAACTTTCAGATTGGGAGAAGATATTTACAAATGACATATCTGATAAAGAGCTAGTATTCAAAATCTATAAAGAACTTATCAAACTCAACACTCAAATAAACAAAATAATCCAGTTATACAATGGGCAGAAAAAAAATAAGACTTTTTTCCAAAGAAGATATACAGATGTCTAACAGACACCTGAAAAGATGCACTCATTATCAGGGAAATGCAAAGCAGAACTACAACGAAATATCACCTCACACTTGTCAGAATGGCTACAATTAACAAAAAAGGAAACAACAGGTGTTGGCCAGGACGCAGATAAAGGGGAACCCTCTTACACTGTTAGTGGGAATGCAAACTGATGCAGACACTCTGAAAAACATTATGGAGGTTCCTCAAGAAGTTATAAATAGAACTACCCTATGATCCAGCAATTGCACTACTAGGTATTTACCTAAAGGATAAAAAATACTGATATGAAGGGACATATGCACCCTCATGTTTATAGCATTATTATCAATAATATCCAAATTATGGAAAGAGCCCAAATGTCCATTGACTAATAAATGGATAAAGAAGAGGTGGTATGTGTGTATGGGTGTGTATGTGTATATATATAAGGGAATATTACTCAGCCATAAAAGTAAATGAAATCTTGCCATTTGCAACGTCATGATGGATGGAGTTAGAATTATGTCAAGCAAAATAAGTCAGTCAGAGAAAGACAAATACCATATGATTTCAATCATATGTGAAATTTAAGAAACAAAACAGATGAACATAGTGGGGATAAAAAATGAGAGGCAAACCAAGAAACAGACTCTTAAATACAGAGAACAAACTGAGGGTTGCTGGAGAGGAGGTGTGCAAGGGGATGAGTTAAGTGGGTGATGGGTATTAAGGAGGGCACGTGTGGTGAAGAGCACTGGGTGTTTTACGCAACTGATGAATAGTTGAACACTACATCAAAAACTAATGATGTATTATATTCTGCCTAATTCAACATAATAATAAAAATAAAATAAAATAAAATAAAAAATTAAAATTAAAATTAAAAAATTAAAAAATTAAAAAAAATAAAATAAGACAGTGGAAGTGGATAGCATGTAAAGATATATATGAAACCAGATTGACCATGAGTTGGTAATTGTTGAAGCTGGGTAATAAAGGCATGAAGATTTATTATACTACTATATCTTCGTGTATGTTGGAAATTTTCCATAATAAAAGTTGAAAAATATGGAAAAAATTAAGAAAGAGCTATTGTTTTTATTTTTTTTATTTTATTTTATTTTTTTTATTTTTTTTAAAGATTTTATTTATTTATTTGAGAGAGAGAATGAGATAGAGAGAGAGCATGAGAAGGGGGAGGGTCAGAGGGAGAAGCAGACTCCCCGCCGAGCAGGGAGTCCGATGCGGGACTCGATCCCGGGACTCCAGGATCATGACCTGAGCCGAAGGCAGTGGCTTAACCAACTGAGCCACCCAGGCGCCCAAGAGCTATTGTTTTTAAATCCGTATTTTGCTCAATTTCTGGAATTTTTCGGGCATTATTACTTAAATTACACTCCCTGAAACCTTCCCTTTCTCATGTCATTCTCATACTCTCAAAAAGAGTATATTTGTCCAATTGCTGCTTTTCCTTATTCCCTTAATCTATTAACTTTTCTTTATTCTTATTTTTCTTTATTGCTTTCCAGACTCTATCATTCAAATTACCTGTCTCCAAGCTTGTTGGTTCTCTTTTGTATCTGTTTGAGTTGGTTGTTGAATGCTTCTAGTGAATTTTTCAATTCAGTTCTTGTTTATTTCCAGCTCCAGAATTTCTGTTTTTTTGGGGGGGGGGGGTGGTGGATATTTCTGTGTTGATGTTCTTATTTTTTTTTCATATATTATTTTCCTGATATCCTTTATTTCCTTTTTTGTGTTTTCCTTATGTTCTTGAGCATATGTAAGATGGTTTTTATGAAGTCTTTATCTAACAAGTCTTAGTGTGTGTTTCTTCAGGAGAAATTTCTGAAGATTAATTTTTGATCCTTTGAATTTTCCATGTTTCCCTCTTGTTTTTTGTATGCCTTGTAAACTTTTACATTGGCTGTAGCAACTTCTTTCTAGATATGTCTCCTGAGGCGAGGGTATTTTTGGTATTTGAAGAAGCAGCCACTTCTTTCATTTTTTTCAGATTGGTGTGGAAGATCTTTACAAATTAATGAGCCCCTTGATATCAGAATGGAATAAAGGATTAACACATTCTCAGGTCTTTTCAGGACATCCATTTTGACTGGGCCTGTTTGTCTCCTTTTTTTGCCATTTTGCTATGGAGATATACATATATATATCCATAATTACATATTTATATATATATAAACATATATAATTATAAATATAAATATATAAATAAAATAAATATAAATAAATAAATAAAATATATATGATTATATAATTTCCCAAGTGGTCTCACCCCAGCTTTTCTGGAGGACATATGTGTTATATTATATTATAATATAATATATATTATAATATATATAATATATATATTATAATATAAATAAATATAAATAAATAAATAAAAATAAAATAAATAAATAAAATCATTTTTAATTAGGTTATTATGATTATTATGTTTTATTTTGCTATTGATTATTAATATCTAAATATTCTAGATATATTATCAGATATATGGTTTGCAAATATTTTCTCACATTCCATATGTTGCCTGTTAGATCTGTTGATTGTTCACTGTACAGAAGCTTTTAGTTTGTTGTACTCAAATTTGTCTATTTTCACTTTTATTGCTTGTGGCTTAGGTATGATATCCAAAAAAATACATTGCTAAGACCGAGGTCATGAAGATTTTCCCCTGTGTTATCTTCTAGGAGTTTTACAGTTTCAGGTCTTACATTGAAATCTTTAATGTGTTTTGAGTTGTCTATTTTAAGCTGACGATAACTTAACATTTTTAAAGATTTTATTTATTTATTTGAGAGAGAGAGGGAGAAAGAGAGAGAGACAGTGGGGGGAGGAGCAGAGGGAGAGGGACAAGCAGACTCTGCACTGAGGACAGAGCCTGACACAATGCTCAATCCCATGACCGTAAGATCATGACCTGAGCCAAAGCCAAGAGTTGGACACCCACCCAAATGAGCCACCCAGGAACCCTGAAAATAACTTTAATCATATTCAAAAATTCTACAGTTTAATTCTCCCCCCACACACTTTATGTTGTTTATGTCACAATTTACCTAATTTTATATTATGTATTTATTAACAATTTTTAGTTATTGTTACTCTTAATACTCATATCTTTTAAATTTTATACTAGAATTAAAAAGTGGGAGTGCCTGGATGGCTCAGTAGGTTGGGTGTCTGCCTTTGCTTCAGGTCATAATCTCAGGGTCCTGGGATCAAGCCCTGCATTGAGCTTCCTGTTCAGTGGGGAGCCTGTTTCTCCCTTTCCCTCTGCCCCTCCCCTCACTGCTTGTGTTCTCTCTTGCTCTGCTCTCTCACTCTCAAATAAATAATATCTTCATAAAAAAATGAATTACACTCCACCATTACAGTATTACAGTATTCTGTATTAGTCTATAATTTTACATTTCCTAGTAGTGTTATACTTAAACATGATGCCATATGCTAACTGTTGTAGCATGGGCCAGGATGTTGGAGATACACTCCATTCATCTCCCTCATTCTCTGTGGAGAAACCTTGAATTCTTTATCTTCTGTCAATCTCAGAGAGCTGTGCTGGCTGCAGCAATCCCTGTCCCTTTTCCTTTTTATTTTTTTCCTAACTACCACTAGGTGTCTGAACTATGCTAGTTCCATCAGTGTTATGTGAGAGGAGACAGAAACCAGCCCCTCAGGCAGCACTCTGAAAGCTGGAGAAACACTTCATCCATCTCCCTCCCTTCTGGAGGAGATACTTCAGATTCTCTCAATCTTGCAGAGCTGTGCCAGTGGCAGTAGGCTGTCTACATCTTTCCTTTGTTTTCAACTGCCCACAGGCATCTAAATATACTGGTTCTACCAGCACTCCATGTAAGGTGGGACAGAAACTAACCCTTCAGCAGTGCACTGAAAGGCCAGGACATTGAAGTCATGCTCCATTCTCTCTTTTACCTGAAGAGGTAATGGCCAGAGGAGATAACTCTTGGTGTTGGGCTATGTCAGTTTGGAGGGAGGCACTGATGTGGGTAAAGTGTAATTATTCTTACTTTTCCAATACTGCTGTTCTGAGTTTTGTATTCATCTGGATTACTGCAACTTCCTAACTGGGTGCTCAAATTCTCATAAAAGTATTTTGGTGCATATATCATTGTTAAATTCGTGGTTCTGTGGGAGAATGAGGATTGAGACTTCCTATTCCTCCATCTTAGTCAATGCTTTCCTTTCCTGCAATACTTTGCCCCAGAAATCTATAGGTCTGAAGTGCCCCTGCAGTTTTCATTCATCATAGAAACTGCCACTGCCTCTGAAGCTTCCATCCTGAAAGCCAAAGTGTCCTGCCATTCCTATCTGAGCTCCAAGTCAAGCAAAACAAATACCAGTTAGCCTATCAACCCACACATATGGCAGAACATTGCAAACAATCTCCATTCTGATTTTTTTTTTTTTCTGGCCCAGGAGAGGGAATCAGAAATCAGACCACTTCTTTTAGATCTCTGCCACCTCACACTGAGGAAGGAGGGGAGTAAGAAAGAGTAAAAATGCCATGAAATTTCCTACCATTTTGAATGTGGCTTTTGTTTGACATTCATGTGGTTGCAGTAGATGTTTGACTTCATTCTAGAGCTATAAAGTTAATTAGTCTATAGTTGTTTATTTGATGTTTCCATGGGGAAACAAGGTCCAGCAACTTTGTAGCTTGCCATCCTATTGACATTACTCTCTAATCCATTATTTACATTATTTTACTTTTCATTTCTATAAATATATTTTGTACTTTTTCATATGTTAGGTCATTTTTATGGTTTCCATTTCTTTGTAGATATTTTTGCACTTGTCATATATTTCCTAAGTATTATAAATCTGGCTACTTAAAAATTTGCATCTGATAGTTCAAGCATATGAAGTCTTTGTGGACCTATTATTGTCTGATTTTTCTGATATTTCTCATACATGGTAACCTGTTTTTTTTTTTTTTTCCTGTGAATTTTATTTTGACTGTGAACTGCTTACTTCTTGGGAAAAAAATAACTGCTGGGATTATTTGAGACATAGAATGAAGGTGAAATTCTCCAGATAAGGTTTGCCTTTCATCTATCAGATGCTTTGGGACAGCAGTAACATGAGATTACTATGTTCTGATGGAAGGTTTGGATTTTAAAATGTTATCTGAATAGTATGAATTTGGGGTGAAAATACTGTAAGAACTAGTTTATATTTATAATTTTTGGGTGTACTTTTAGTCCTGCAATGCCTGGTATTACAACTTTCCTGTAGTTTGTGGGGCAAAAGTGATAGAAGGACATACATGCAGTTTATTTCTAGGTGAAACTTACTCAGATGGGATAAGTTTTGGGTGTCCCAGTATTGTGGGGAAGGTATCTCCTGCTTGACACCCCATCTTAGGGATGCCCAGGTTTTTGTTTGCATTTCTTCAAACCCTTCAAGACTATCACAATCTTTTAAATTTGGCCAGATTTTGGGGGGAAAACTTTAGGGCAAATGTAGCTTAGTGTTCTCCTCACTATCTTTGGTTTTTTATTCACTTGATAATTCTTTACCATTTCATCTATTCCTCCTTTTTTTCAATTAAAGTGTAGTTAACATAAAATATTTTATTAGTTTCAGGTGTACAACTTAGTGATTTAATATTTATATACATTATGAATTGGTCACCACAATAATTCTAGCTATCTGTCACCATATAAAGTTGTTACATACTGCTAACTATATTCTCTATGCTGTACATTGTATCACTGTTTCTTATTTTTTTTTTATAACTGGAAGTTTGTACGTTTTAATCCTTTGCCCCTATTTTGCCCATGCCCCATCCCCTTCCCTTCTGGCAGCCACCAGATTGTTCTTTGTATCTGTGAGTCTGTTTCTGTTTTGTTTTGTTTTTTCATTTGTTTTGTTTTTTAGATATCACATATAAGTGAAATCATATGGTATATAGCTTTCATTTGGATCTATTTCACTTAGCATAATACCTTCAAGGGACATCTATATTGTCACAAATGGGAATATTTCATTATTTTTATGGCCAGATAATATTCCATTGTGTATATATGTAGACTGTTAGTAGTTAAGTTTTTTGGGAGTCAAAGTTATACAGAATTTTTTTGACTGGGGTGGGGGTCAGTACCCTTAACCCTTGCATTATTCAAGGCTTAACTATAGTTGTCCAGTTTTCTTAATACTATTTATTGAAGAGATTGTTTTTTCCTCATTGTATGCCCTTTCATCCTTTGATAAAAAATTAATTGACCATATTAGCATGGATTTATTTCTGGGATCTCTATTCTGTTCCCTTGATCTATGTGTCCATTACCGTATCTATGTGCACCAGTACCATAGTATTTTGATTATTATGGCTTTGTAGTATAGTTTAAAATCAGGGAGCATGATACTTCCAGCTTTGCTCTTCTTTCTCAAGATTGCTTTGGCTATCTGAGGTCTTTTTTGGTTTCATATAAATTTTAGTATTATTTGTTCTAGTTCTGTGAAAAATGTCATTGGTATTTTGAAAAGAATTGCATTAAATCTGTAGATCACATTGGGTAGTATAGACATTTTAACAATACTAATTCCTCCAATAAATGAGCAAAATATATCTTTCCATTTATTTCCATTGATTTAAATTCCTTCATCAAAGTCTTCTAGTTTTCAGAGTAGTATTTCACCTCATTGACTAAATTTATTCATCAGTATTTTATTCTTTTTGTTACAACTGTATATGGAATTTTTTTCTTAATTTCTCTTTCTAATACTTTATTAGTTTGTAGAAATGCAACAGATTTGTGTGTATTAAATTTGTATTATTCAACTTGACTGAATTCATCTATCAGTTCTAATGGTTTTCAGATGGGTCTTAGATAGATAGATAGATAGATAGATAGATGATAGATAGATAGATAGATAGATAGATAGATAGATAGATAGATAGATATTACCATGTCTCCAAATAGTGACAGTTTTACTTCTTTCCAATTTGGATGCTTTTTATTTCTTTGTTTTGTCTGATTGCTGTGGCTAGGACTTCTAGTATTATGTTGAATAACATTCTTTCATGTTTTTAAAGAAGACTGAAAAAATATTTCATCCAATATTTTTGATGACTCTTAGTAAGAGTGTTAGTCTGGCTACATAGCTAGTTGTATTACTGGAAATAGAAGACCAGTATTTGTTTTTCAAACCACAGGTTCTAGTTTAAATAGGCTATGGGCTCAAATCAGGAGTTAGCAGATGAGATAAAAAAGCACTTAAATATTCTACAGAGTTGAAGTTTTCCAGTATGTCTCAAAATGTGTTCCATGGATCACTTGCCTCTTAATAACCCCAGCTAATTGTGGAAATGAAGATTTCTGGGTCCCACCCAAAACATACTAGATAAAGATTTAGTTGAACCCAAGAATCTATATTTTCATCAATCATCCTGGTTAACTCATAAGCATACAAAATTTTAAGGCCCATTGTTTTAAAACTTAAATTAAGATAGTTACCTTACGTCTTAGTTTTACATTAAAATACTTCCATGTGAAATAAGAGAAGATGAAGGGAAACCCTTAGGAGAAAAATAGGTCAGATGTCAAAATAATGGTAATAGACTTGACAACAGAGAGAAATGGGAATTAATTTTACACTTTAATAAAAGTTAACATCTACATAATTAGAGAAGTACATTTCATAATTGGTGCATAAATTTATAACCAGTAAAGAAAGAAATAAAGAACATTATGTATTCAAGAGCACAAAGAGTTTTATTCTTCAATGATAGTTTTAATCAGAGATGGAATTTAGATGGCAGAAAAAACAACTTAAACCATGTAATTCACAGCAGAGCATTGTACAGCAATTTACTTGGCATGTGAAAGAACAAACATCTTTAAATTCTGTAAAGAGCATGTCAGGGAGTCTGACAAGGCAAAACCTTAAGGTGTAGTTTTTTTCTCCTTGCAAATAAATGGCTGCTGCTGTGTTGCCCATCCATATGCCTTCCATCTGCAGAGTTTCTGTGACTGATACTGCACTGGCTATTTTAAGAGGTAGGTTATCTATAAATTAAATACTATCTATATTTCAGAGAAATTTACATTTCTCTTTCCTGTTGCTAAAAGCTAAATGACTATTATGAATCAAAACCCTTACTTTAGATGATAGTAGGCAATAAGAATATGCATGAGAGAAAACATTTTTTGATAGTTGAAAGCAGATAATGCAAGATAGCTGTAATCAGATGGATGTCTATGAATTTAGTTTACTGTTCCACAGATAATTTAAGATTTTTGACTTAGTGATAATTCTGTAATACAAATATGGGAAAAGTAACAGTATTTAGAAGTTATTTTTTAGGAAAATGGAGGGCCTCTGCAAATTGTGTGTTAACAATCATCATGTCTATATTTTTAGACATTGGGGTGCATCTGATTTTACTCTATTCATATATATAATCCATTGTAACCTTTATAATGTTGGGGAACAAAGAATATGTTGTGGGAAGAAATACATGAACGTGACCTCTAATGAGTCACGCTCTTCTACATTCCCTTCCCCTGGATTTTGGGTGGAGTCTGTGATGGGCTCCTAGCAAGAGAATATGACAAATGTGATGGGATGTTATTTTTTATTAGATTACATTATATGATACTCCATTTTAGCAAATTTAAGTGAAAAATTTCCTTGCCAAGCTGAAAAAGTAAGCCACAAATTTGTGATAGAGCTATGTGGCAAATTCAGGTGAATGGCCTCTAAGAGCTGGCTGGCAGCCTGGAAGAAAGTATTAATCTGTCCTACAACCATGAGGGACAAGTAAGTGGGTTTGGAAGAAGATGTCAAACTCCAGAAAGAAATACAGCTTAGCCAACACCTCGATGGCAGTCTTGTGAGACTCTAAGCCAAAAACCCAGCTAAGCCCTACTCAGACTCCTGAACCATGTATGGAAACTGTGAGATAATAAGAAGGTGATGTTTCTATCTTTGAAATGTATTTTCTAACTGTGGGAGTGACAGAGTCAACCAGCCTGGCTTGCGGCAACAATTTTTAAGACTAATGAAATCTATTACAGAATAGTTAAAAAGCAATATGGAAATAAAGGACAGTAAATTTTTTGTGGAAATTTGCAAACAATCATTACATTTTGATATTTCCCTGAGCCTAGTTGCCATTATACCCACCAGTTCTGTGTCTTCAGATCTAGTTCAATCATCTTTAAAATCTAGGTTAATAGACATAGCTACATTAATACATACACAATTATGGTTTTTAGTGTTATTAATAATTTTCTTGTGGAATGAAAATAAATCAAAAGTCCATGACCAAGGTCAACCACTCAACAACACACACATTGTTATGTATTCACCAGTATGGTAATGCTAATTACATTGAAAAATTTTGTTATAAAAATGCTTTAAAGTTAACATATGCTATATAAATTATCAGCCACATAAACCATGAAAACAAGATTCCTGTGGTGCTTCAGAATAAATTGTTACTAACTACAGTATAATTCAAAAATGCCAGCATGCAGAGATGATTCGTATAATCATAAGTGGGCACAGTCTTCAGTTAACTGCTAAAAGAGCAGGGATTGCATTACAATTTTCCTTAGAGAAAATGATCCCTTCATAATATTATTGTTGGGGAAAACTGAAACTTAAGGATGAATCTTTTGACTTGATTCTTGGGTTTCTGGAAATGGTTTTGTAATGTGATTTGATTTAAAGCATTAATGATTTTATTTCCAGTAGGAAAGAGAGCAATTGAATATCTATTGAGAGCCAAATATCTATTGAGAGTTCAAAATATCATCATAGAATACTCCTAAGCAAATACTTATAAGGCACAAGGTTCTACGTGACCTCATATATGGTACTTCTGAATATATTTTTTCAAACTAATGCATATAATGAAATTGCTTGGTTGCTCCTAATTGAAATGGACAAAGTCGAGAAAGGAAAGGATGAGCTCAAGGATTCTAAATCCCAACTCAAATTCTGCACAAATGATCTGGAAGCCTTAATGTCTGCCCTGAAAGAAACCATACCCAGAGTCTTCCTGTGTGTGGACAAATTATGACACAAATTGAATTCCCAACTTTCAGGGTGTCTGCTGCTAAAGTTAGGGTATTGATTAAAAAGAAATGAGATCCTGAAAATTAAAATGGGCATATATGGAAAGTATTGATGATGCTGGGGATGTTGAACCTCTAAATTCTGATTAGTCTTTTTTGCCAGTAGAAGCAGTTTGTCCAACTCTGTCTGAGTAAATTAACCTTGCTGTGACTGAGGACATGGTAATGGCTTCCCCTGAGGTAGCTGCTTTGGAAGATGCCATTGATTCTCCTCAGGACCTACCCTCAAATCCCCCTTCTTTGCTTCTAGACCTATAACTCAACCCAAGTCCCAGCACAGTCTCTAAACTTGAGGTACAATATGTCACCCATGAGGAGGTGTGCGCAATTATTTCAGACATAAATACAATATGGAAAAAATGTTTCTCATTAATAGAATGTCTTACATGGTAGTATTATATTATTCAAATATATGAATCATACAATAACATATAGAATAGTAGTTTTCAATTTCAATCACCCTGAGTAGATTGAGTTCCTACCATATTCTAGATATTCTTTCACAGATTTATTTTATTTCTCTATGATCTTTTCTAGACTGTCTTTTCACTACAACTTCTATTCTTAAATGGTGCCATCTCCTTTGATCTTATCTATCATCTATCATCTATTTATCTGTTTTTCTTTTCTTTTTTAAAAGTTTTTATTTTAATTATAACTAGTAAACATTCAATATTATATTAGTTTCAGGTGTATAATATAGTGATTCAAAAAGTTCGTACACACCTGATGTTCATCAGGATAAGTGTACTCCTTAATCCCCATCATCTATATAACCCATCCCCCCACCTTCCCTCTGGTAACCATCAATTTGTTCTCTATAATTAAGAGTCTTTTTCTTGATCTCTCTCTTTTTATTTCCTTTTGATTGTTTTTATTATTTCTTAAATTGCACAAATGAGTGATATCACATGGCATTTGTCTTTCTCTGACAGACTTATTTTGCTTAGCATTAATATTCTCTAGCTCCAGTCATATCATTGCAAATGGAACATTTCATTCTCTTTATGGCTGAATAATATTCCATTGTGTATATGTACCATTTCTTCTTTATCCATTTATCAATTGAAAAAACACTACAGCTGCTTCCAAATCTTGGATATTGTGAATAATGCTGACATGAACATAGAAGATCACGCATCCCTTTGAATTACTGCTTTTGTATTCTTTGGGTATATCCAGTAGTGTGATTGAGGGATTATAGGGTCATTGTATTATACACTTTTTGAGGAACCTCCATACTGTTTTCCAAAGTGGCTGTACCAGTTTGCATTCCCACAAACAGCGCATGAGTGTTCCTTTTCCTCAACATCCTCGCCAACACCTGCTCTTTCTTGTGTGGTTTATTTTAACCATTCTGACAGGTATGAGGTGATATCTCATTGTATTTTTTATTTGCATTTCCCTGATGGTAAGTGATAATGAACATCTCTTCATGTGTCTGTTGGATGTCTGTACATCTTATTTGGAGAAATCTCTGTTCAAATATTCCACCAACTTTTCAATTGGGTTATTTGATTTTTGGGTGTCCAGTTTTATAAATTCTTTATAGATATTGCATGCTAACCCTTTATCAGATATGTCATTTGCAAATATCTTCTCCCATTCTGTAGGTTGGCTTTTAGTTTTATTGATTCCTTCACTGTGCAGAACCTTTTTATCTTGATGAAGTCCCAATAGTTTATTTTTGCTTTTGTTTCCTTGCCTCAGGAGACATATCTAGAGAGAAGTTGCTATGGCTGATGTCAGAGGTTACTGCCTGTGTTCTCTTCTAGGATTTTTTATGGGTTCAGGTCTCATATTTAGGTCTTTAATCCACTTCAAGTTTATTTTTGTGTGTGGTGTAACAAAGTGGTCCAGTTTCATTCTTTTGTATGAGTCTGTCCAGTTTTCCCAACACCATTTGTTGAAGAGACTGTCTTTCACACTGGATACTCTTTCCTGCTTTGTTGAAGATTAATTGACCATATAATTGCGGGTTCATTTCTGGGTTTTCTATTCTATTCCATGGATCTATGTGTCTGTTTTGTGCCAGTACCATACTGTTTTGATCACTATAGCTTTATAATATAACTTGAAGTCCAGAATTGTGATGCCTCCAGTTTTGCTTTTCTTTTTCAAGATTGCTTTGGCTATTTGGGGTCTTTTGTGGTTCCATACAAATTTTAGGATTGTTTGTACTAGCTCTGTGAAAAATGCTGATGGTATTTTGATAGGGATTTCATTAAGTGTGTAGGTTGCTTTAGGTGGGTATAGACATTTTAACAATATTTTTTCTCCCAATCCATGACCATGGAATGTCTTTTCATTTCTTTGTGTCCTCTTCAGTTTCTTCCATCAGTTTTTTATAACTTTCAGATTGCAGGTCTTTCACCTCTTTGGTCAGGTTTATTCATAAGTATTTATTCTTATTGGTGTAATTATTGAGATTATTTTCTTAATTTCTCATTCTGCTGCTTTGTTAGTGGTGTATAGAAATTCAACACATTTCTGTACATTGATTTTGTATCCTGCAATTTTATTCAATTCATTTGTCAGTTCTTGCAGTTTTTTGGTGGTCTTTCTGGTTGTCTATATATACAATCATGCCATCTGCAAATAGTGAAAATTTGACTTCTTCTTTGCCAATTTGGATGCCTTTTATTTATTTTTGATTGCTGTGGCTAGGACTTCCTGTACTATGTTAAATAAAAGTGGTGAGAGTGAGCATCCTTTTGTTGTTCTTACCTTAGGGGAAAAGCTCTGTTTTTCCCCATTGAGCATATTTACTGTGGGTTTTTCATATATATGGTCTTCATTACGTTGAGGTATGTTTCCTCTCTCCCTACTTTGTTAAGTGTTTTTATCATGAATGCATATTGTACTTTGTCAAATGCTTTTTGTACATCTACTCAAATGATCATATGGTTCTTATACTCTCTTTTCTTGAAGTGATGTATCTTGTTGATTGATTTGTGAATATTGAACCAGGTTTGCAACTCGGGAATAAATCCCACTTGATCATGGTGAATGTTTTATTTTTAATGTGTTATTAAATTTGGTTTGTTAATATTTAATTGAGGATTTTTGCCTCTGTGTTCATCAAAGAAATTGTCTTGTAGTTTCTTTTTTTTTCTTTTTTTTTTTTTTTTTTGGTGGTGTCTTTATCTGGGTTTGGTATCAGGATAATGCTGGCCTCACAGAATGAATTTGACATTTTCCCTCTTTTTCTATTTTTTGGAATAGTTTGAGAATAATAGGTATTAACTCTTTAAATGTTTGGTAGAATTTGCCTGTGAAGCCATCTGATCATGCAATTTTGTTTGTTGGAATTTTTTGATTACTAATTCAATTTCTTTTCTGTTATTGGTCTGTTCAAGTTGTCTATTTTTTCCTGTTTCAGTTTTAATAGTTTATATGTTCTAGGAATTTATCCATTTCTTCTAGGTTGTCCAAGTTGTTGGCATATAGTTTTTCATAATATTCTCTTATGATTGTTTGCATTTCTGTGGTGTTGATTGTTATTTCTCCTCTCTCAGTTTTTATTTTATCTATTTGAATCTTTTATTCTGTTTTTTTTTTGATAGGTCTGCCTAGAAATTTATAAATTCATTGATTTTTTTTTTCTTCAAAGAACCAGTTTTGGTTTCAGTGATCTGTTTCATTGTGTTTTTTTTTTTTTTTAATTTAAATTCAATTAGCCAACATATAGTAGATCATTAGTTTTTGGTGTAGTGGTCAATGAATCTTTAGTTGCATATAACACCCAGTACTCATCACATCACACGCCCTCCATAATGCCCATCACCCAGTCATTGTTTTTGTTTTTAGTTTCTATATGTCTTATTTCTGCTTTAATTTTTATTATGTCCTTCCTTCTGCTGCTTTTAGGTTTAGTTTATTTTTCTTTTTCTAGCCTCTTTATTTTAAGGTTAGTTTATTTATTGGAGATTTTTCTTGCTTCTTGAGGTAGGCCTGCATTACTACATACTTCCTTCTCTTGACTGCTTTTGCTCCATTCCTAAGGTTTGGTCTGTAGTGTTTTCATTTTAATTTGTTTTCATGAACTTTTTAATTTCTTTTTTGATTTTGTGGTTGACCCATTCATTGTTTAGTAACATGTCATTTAAACTCTATGTGTTTCTGGTATTTCCACGTGTGTGTGTGTGTGTGTGTGTGTGTGTGTGTGCTTGACTTCTAGTTTCATCGTGTTGTGGTCAGAAAAGATGCATAGTATGACTTTGATCTTCTTGAATTTGTTAAGGCTTGTTTTGTGGCTAATATGTCATCTATTCTGGAGAATGTTCCATGTGTACTGGATAACAATGTGTATTCGGCTCTTTTAGGATGGAATATTGTGAATATATCTGTTAAATCCGTATGTTGCAGTGTGTCATTCAAAACAATTTTTCCTTGTTGAATATTTGTTTGGATGATATGTTCATTGATTTAAGTGGTTGTTAAAGTCCCCTACTATCAATGTATTACTGTCAATTTGTTCCATTATATTTGTTATTAAATGTTTTGTGTATTTGGGTGCTCCTATGTTGGGTGCCTAAATATTTAGAATTGTTATATCTTCTTGTTGGATTGTTCCCTTCATTATTATATAGTATCCTCCTTTGTCTCTTGTTACATTCTTTGCCTTGAAATCTAATTTGTCCAATGTAAGTATTGCTACTCTGGCTTTCTTATGACAACGATTTGTATGCTAGATAATTCTCCATTCCTTAACTTTTAATATGCAGGTTACTTTAGGTCTAAAATGAGTCTCTTGTAGGCAGCATATAGATGGGTCTTGTTTTCTCATTCATTCTGTCACCCTATGTCTTTGGATTAGAGCGTTTAGTCCATTTGCATTCAAAATAACAATTGATAGATGTATATTTATTGCCATTTTATTACTCATTTTGTGGTTGTTTCTGAAGGTTTTCTCTGATCTTTCTTTCCTTTCTTTCATGTTTTGCTGATTTTTTAGTGATATATTTGGATTTCTTTCTCTTTATGATTTGTAAAATTATTAGTGGTTTTTGATACATGATTACCATTAGGTTTGTATATAACCTCTTCTGCATATAGCTATCTATATAAGTTGACGGTCATTTATGATTGAACCCATTCTTATCCCCTCTCCTCCCTATGTCTTAGGTGTATGTTATTATACTTTATATCCTTTTTTTTTGAGTTGCTTTACTGATTTTTTATAGAAATATTCATTTTTACTGCTTTTGTGTTTCCTACCTTTATAATATCACTTGGTCTCTCCTTTCCACTCATATTTCCTGCAGGGCTAGGTTAGTGGTCATGAATTCCTTTAGATTTTATTTCAGAAATTCTATCTCTCTCTCTATTCTGAATGATAGCCTTGCCAGAAAGAGTATTCTTGGCTACAGATTTTTCCCATTCAACATTTTAAATATATCATGCTGTTCCCTTCTGCCTTGCAATTTCTGTTGAAAAATATCCTGCTAGACTTTTTGGTTTTCCCTTATAACTTACTGCTGTCTTTTATCTTTCTCCTTTTAAATTTTTTTCTTTATAATTATATTTTTCAAATTTTTAAAGATTTTTTTTTTTTATTTGACAGAGAGATAGAGAGCACAAGTAGGCAGAGAGGCAGGCAGAGGGAGAGGGAGAAGCAGGCTCCCTGCCAAGCAGGGAGCCTGATGCGGGGCTCGATCCCAGGACCCTGGGATCATGACCTGAGCCGAAGGCAGCCGCTTAACCAGCTGAGCCACCCAGGTGCCCCTATATTTTTCAAATTTAAGTATAATATGTCTTGGTGGGGTACTGCTTTTGTTGATTTTGATGGAAGTTCTTTGTGCCTTCTGGGTCTGGATATCTGTTTCCTTCCCCAGAGTAAGGAAGTTTTCAGCTATTATCTCTTCAAATATATTTTCTGATCCCTTCTCTCTCTCTTATTCCACTGTGACTCTAATATAAATGTTATAATGTTTGATGGAGTCACTGAGTTCCCTAAGTCTATTCTCATTTTGCATAATTCTTTTCTCTCTCTTTTCTTCAGCTGATTACTTTCCTTTACTATGTCTTCTAGGTTACTAATTTGTTCTTCTGCTTCTTTCATCCTGATAATCATTCCATGAAGTGTGTTTCTCATTTCTTTTTTTGTGCCTTTTATTTCTGCTATGTTATTCATTATCTCTATGTTTTTTTTTTTTTAAAGATTTTATTTATTTATTTATTAGAGAGAGAGAATGAGAGAGAGAGCATGAGAGCGGGGAGGGTCAGAGGGAGAAGCAGACTCCCCGCCGAGCAGGGAGCCCGATGTGGGACTCAATCCCGAGACTCCAGGATCATGACCTGAGCCGAAGGCAGTCGCCCAACCAACTGAGCCACCCAGACGCCCCTCATTATCTCTATGTTAAGAGTCTCATTCATGTCTTCTATTCTTTGCTCAAATCCAGTGAGTATATTTATGATTATTGCTTTAAATTCTCTATCAGGCATGTTACTGATACCTATTTCACTTAGATCTCTGTCCATGGCCTTGTCTTTCTCTTTCATTTGGGCTAAATTCTCTGTCTCCTCATTTTGTCTGTTTCTCTGTGTCTGTTTCTCTGTGTTAAGGAAGTCAGCTATGTCTTCGGGTCTTGAAAGTAATGACTTTATAATGATGAGGTCCTGAAGTGCACTGAAATTCAGTGTCCCTTTTCACCAGAACCTGGCACTTCAGGAGTGTCCTATGTGTTTCTAATTCCTGCTGTTGTATCTGAATCACTTTTCCTTTCAGTGCAATCATCTTCATTAACTCTCTGCCTATTGTGGGCTTTTCTTGCTCTTTGTGGTGTTAGTGGGACCCAGGCAAGCCAGCTGTGAGGGGGTGTGCCCACTGGGGAACTTGGGAGCAGGGTGGTGGTGTTAGTGAAATGTACACTGGGCCACTAGTCCTATGCCAGATATGCAAAGCCCTATGGTAGCTTGGGGCTGTTGGCTGGAGCAGCCAGGTGTGTAAGACTGGGCATAGCATGTGGTGATGGCCAGGTATAGCTGGGCGCTATATGGGATGGTGGCTGGGGTCATGCACCTTGGCACAGCTCAGTGGCTGGGCACTGTGTAGTGGCTAGTTGTGGTGCAGGGCAGCAGTGTGCGTCAGGTTGCTGGGCAAGGTGAGCTCGAGGCTTTAACAAAATTTGTTCTGTACCCTTAACAAAGTTTGCTCTGAGCCCAGGGCCAGGGCTAGGCAGCTTAGAGTTGGTGAGTCCTCAGGAGAACTCATGGGTGTGGCACACTGCTAGCAGGTTAGTTAGCAAGTGTCTTTGCAGCCCTCCAGGTGTTTCTGTGTTTATGCTGGGGCCTGGGGGAGGAAATTGGCACCTACCAGCTCCCCCATTTTTGGAGAAGTCCCACAACATGCTCTAAAATCAATGAACCGATCTGTCTTCTGTTTGCCCCCCTGGTGGCATTATGTAAACTTCAGTTTTTATGTTGCCCCTCTTTGTGAGCCGCTGTCTGTTTAAGGACAGCAACCCAGCTGTCACTCACTCTCCTGGCTGGCACAGTGCTGAGACAAGTGACTTTTAACATTCTAGGCTTCAAGTCACACTGGTTATACAAACTCATGGAATTCAGTCCCTTTGGTTTTCAGAGTCAAATATTATGGAAATTAGCCTTCCTTTTATGTGCTCCTTGGTGGGAAGGCCCATTTCTCTGCCCTCTCCAGTTTGCAATTCCCTCCCACCTGCAAGCAGCCTCCTCCTGCCTTTCTGACCTCCCAAAACTTTAAGATGCAGCTTCTTCTTTGTATTTACTCATGGAGTTTGTCCTGGCAGTCTTTGAATCACTCTCTAGTTTACTGAATTGAATGTGGATGATATGTGGTTGTAAATGTGGGACAGAGTGAGTTCAGTGTTTTCCTACTCCACCATCTTCCCAAGCTTCCAAGTTTTTATTTTAATTTCAGTATAATTAAAGCAGTGTTACATTTGTTTCAGGTGTACAATATAGTGATTCAACAATTCTATACATTACTTGTTGCTCATCAATGATAAGTGTACTCTTTAATCCCCATCAACTATTTCACCCATCCCCCATCCATTTACCATCTAGTAACCATCAGTTTGTTCTTTATAGTTGAGAGTCTGTTTCTTGATTTGATTCTCTCCTTTTATTCTCTTTGCTCATTTGTTTTGTTTCTAAAAATCCATATGTGAGTGAAATCATATGGTACTTCTCATGACCTGAGCCGAAGGCAGATGCTTAACAACTGAGCCACCCAGGCGCCCAATATATATATACACATCTATTTTATCGATTCTTTTATCAGTGAACACTTGAGATGCTTCCATAATTTGGCTATTATAGATAATGCTGCTATAAACGTCAAGGTGTATTAACATCTTTCAATTAGTGGTTTTGTATTTTTGTGGTAAATACCCAGTAGTGCAATTACTGGATCATATGGTAGTTCCATTTTTAGCTTTTTGAGGAAACTCCATACTGTTATCCTAGTGGCTTCACCAGTTTATACTCCTACCAACAGTGTGCAAGTTTTCTTATTTCTGTACATCCTATTAAACAAGAGTTGATTCTTGTGTTTTTGATTTTAGCCCTTCTGACAAGTGTGAGGTGATATTTCATGGTAGTTTTGATTTGCATTTCCCTGATAATGAATAGTGTTGAGCATCTTTTCATGTGTCTGTTGGTCATGTGAATATCTCATTTGGAGAAATGTCTATCCACATCTCTGCCCATTTTTAATTGGACTCTTTGTTTTTGTGGTGTTTAGTTGAATATATTCTTTATATATTTTTTCTTCCAAGATTTTATTTAAGTTCAATTTTGTTAACATATAGTGTAGTATTAGTTTCAAGAGTAGAATTTAGTGATTCAGCACTTACGTATAACCCTCAGTGCTCATGACAAAAAGTGACCTCCTTAATGCCCATCACCCATTTAGCCCATCCTCCCACCCATCTCCCCTCCAGCAACCCTCAGTTTGTTCTCTATAATTAAGAGTCTGTTTTTTGGGGGTGCCTGGGTAGCTCAGTCAGTTAAGTGTCTGTCTTCAGCTCAGGTCATGATCCCAGGATCCTGGGATTGAGTCCCTGAGCAAGGAGCCTTCTTTCGCCCTCTCCTCCCTTCTCATACTCTCTCTCGCTATCTCTGTCTCTGTCTCTCAAATAAATAAATAAAATCTTTATTTAAAAAAAGTCTGTTTTTGGTTTGCCTGCCTCCCTGTATTCATTTGTTTTGTTTCTTAAATTCCACATATGAGTGAAATCATATATTTGTCTTTCTCTGACTGATTTATTTCATTTAGCATAATACACTGTAGCTCCATCCACATCATTGCAAATGGCAAATTTTCACTCCTTTTGATGGCTAAATAATATTCCATCGTGTATATACATCTTCTATATATATACATACACACACACACCACATCTTCTGCATCCATTTATCAGTTGATGGACATTGGGCTTTTTCCATAATTTGGCTATAGTTGATAGTGTTACTATAAGCATCAGGGTGCATGTGCTTCTTTGAATCAGTATTTTTGTAACCTTTGGATAAATACCTAATGTGATTGATGGGTCATAGGATGGTTCTATTTTTAACTTTTTGAGGAACCTCCATAATGTTTTCCTGAGTAACTACACTAGTTTGCATTCTCACCAACAGTGTAAGAGGGTTCACCTTTTCTGCATCCTCGTTAACATCTGTTATTTCCTGAGCTGTTAATTTTAGGCATTCTGACAGGTGTGAGGTGGTATCTCATGGTGGTTTTGATTTGTATTTCTCTGATGATGAGTGATGTTGAACATTTTTTTTTTTTTTTTTTAATGTTTCTGTTGGGCATCTGTATGTCTTCTTTGGAGAAATGTCTGTTCATGTCTTCTGCCCATTTCTTAACTGGATTATTTATTTTTTGGGTGTTGAGTTTGGTAAGTTTTTTATAGATTTTGGATACTAGCCCTTTATCTGATAAGTGATTTGCAAATATCTTCTCCCATTCTGTAGGTCACCTTTTAGTTTTGTTGATTGTTTCCTTCACTGTGAAGATGCATTTTATCTTGATGAAGTCCCAATAGTTTTTTTTGTTTGTTTATTTTGTTTTGGTTTTTTTGCTTTTGTTTCCCTTGCCTCTGGAGACATATCTAGTAAGAAGTTGCTACAACCCATTAAGAATGGACATCCCTGTCATGTTCCTGACCATAGAGGAAAATCATTTTTTTTCTCCATTGAATATGATATTAGCTGTGGGTCTTTCATGTATGGCCTTTATGATGCTGAGGTATGTTCCTTCTATCCTTACTTTCTTGAGGGTTCTTATCAAGAAAGGGTGCTGTATTTTGTCAAATGCTTTTTCTGCATCCATTGAGAGGACCGACCATATGGTCCTTATCTTTTCTTTTATTAACGTGCTATATCATGTTGATTGATTTGTGGATATTGAACCACATCTGCAGGCCAGGAATAAATCCCACTTGGTCATGGTGGATAAACCTTTTAATGTACTGTGGGATTCAGTTAACTAGTATATTTTTGAGAATTTTTCCATCTATTTCCATCTATTTTCCATCTATTGGTCTATAATTCTTCTTTTTAGTAGGGTCTTTGTGTGGTTTTGGAACTAATGTAATGCTGGCCTCATAGAATGAGTTTGGAAGTTTTCCCTCCATTTCTATTTTTTGGCACAGTTTCAGAAGAATAGGTATCAATTCTTTAAATGGTTGGTAGAATTCCCCTGGGAATTCATCCAGCTCTGGACTCTTTTTTTGGGGGGAGATTTTGATTACTGGTTTAATTTCTTTGCTGGTTGTGGGCCTGTTCAAATTTTCTATTTCTTCCTGTTTCAATTTTGGCAATTTGTATGTTTCTAGGAATTTATCCATTTCTTCCAGATTGCCCAGTTTCTTGATGGATAATTTTTCATAATATTCTCTAATGATTGTATTTCTGTGGTGTTGATTGTGATCTCTTTCATTCATGATTTTATTTATTTGGCTCCTTTCTCTTTTCTTTTTGGTAAGTTTGGATTGGGGGTTATCAATTTTATTCTTTCAAAGAACTAGCTCTTTGGTTTTATTGATTTGTTCTATTGGTTTTTTGTTTGTTTTTCTATCATTTATTCTGCTCTAACCTTTATTATTTCCCTTCTTCTGCTGGTTTACATTTTATTTGCTCTTCCTTTTCTAGCTTCTTTAGGTAAAAGGTTAGATTGTGTATTTGAGTATTTCTTGCTTCTTGAGATAGTTGTATTGCAATGTATTTCCCTCTTAGGACGACCTTTGCTGTATCCCGAAAGATTTTGGACTATTGTGTCATCATTTTAATTTGTTTTCATGTATTTTCTTTTTATTTATTCTTTAATTTCCTGGTTAACCCATTCATTCTTTAGTAGGCTGCTCTTTAACCTCCATGTGTTTGTGGTCTTTCCAAATTTTATCTTGTGGTTTACTTCAAGTTTCATAGTGTTGTGGTCTGAAAATACAGATGGTATTATCTCCATCTTTTGTATTTGGTGAGGCCTGATTTGTGACCCAGTAAGTGATCCCGTTTGGAAATATTCCATAGGTACTTGAAAACAATGTGTATTCTACTGATTTAGGATGAAATGTTCTGAATATATCAGTTCAGTCTATCTGGTCCAGTATGTCATTCAAAGCCATTGTTTCCTTGTTGATTTTCTGCATAGTTGATCTGTTCATTGCTGTATGTGGTGTGTTAAAGTCCCCTATTATTATTGTATTACTATCAATTAATTTCTTTTTTTTTTTTAAGATTTCATTTATTTATTAGAGCGACAAGAGAGAGATAGGGGCAGTGAGCATGAGCAGGCACGAGCCAGGAGGAGAGAGAAGCAGGCTCCCTGCTGAGCAGGGAGCCCGATGCGGGGCTCGATCCCAGGATCCTGGGATCATGACCTGAGCTGAAGGCAGACGCCTAACCAACTGAGCCACCCAGGCGCCCCTATCGATTAATTTCTTCATGTTTGTTATTGATTTATATATTTGTGTGCTCCTAAGTTGGAGGTATAAACATTTACATTTGTTAGATCTTCTTGATGGATAGACCCCTTAATTATGTTAGAGTTCCCTTCTTCATCTCTTTTTACAGTCTTTGGTTTAAAATCTTTTTTGTCTGATATAAGTATGGCTACTCCAGCTTTCTTTTGATGTCCATTAGCATGATAGATGGTTCTCCATCCCCTCACTTTCAATCTGTATGTGTTTTTAAGTCTAAAATGAGTTTTTTGTAGGCAGCATATAGATGGATCTTGTTTTTTTAATCCCTTCTGATACCCTATGTCTTTTGACTGGAGCATTTAGCCCATTTACATTCAGAGTGATTATTGATAGATATGAATTTAGTGCCATTGCGTTTCTTGTAAAGTTGGTGTTTCAAGTGATGTTCTTTTTTCCTTTCTAGTCTTTATCATTTTTGTTCTTTCTTTCCCAAAGAGTCCCCTTTATTATCTCTTGCAGGGCTGGTTTAGTGGTCATGAACTGCTTTAGTTTTTGTTTGTCTGGGAACCTCTTTACCTTTTATTCTGAATGACAGCCTTGCTGGATAAAGTATTATTGGCTGCATATTTTTCCCATTCAGCACTTTGAATATACCATTACACTGCCTTCTGGCCTGTCATATTTCTGTGGACAGATCTGCTGTGAACCTAATTTGTCTTCCCTTGTAGGTTAAGGACTTTTTTTTCCTTGCTGCTTTCAGGATTCTTTCCTTGTCTGTGTATTTTGTGATTTGACTATGATATGTCTTAGTGTTTTCTGGCTTTTGTTGAATTTGTTGGTATTTCTCTGTGCCTCTTGGATTTCAATGTCTGTTTCCTTCCAGAGATTAGGAAAGTTTTCGGCTATAATTTGTTCAGCCCTCTGTCCTTTTTCCCTCTCCTCTTCTGGACTGCTATGATACAAATATTATTATGCTTTAAGGAGTCACTGAATTCCCTAAGTCTACAGTCAAGATGCAATACTTTTCTTTTTTCTTTTCAATTTCATCATACTCCATAATTTTATCTTCTATATCTGATTTGTTCTTCTGATTTGTCCATCCTCATTGCCATTGCATCCAGTTGGTTCTCCATCTTTTTTTTAAGATTTTATTTATTCACTTGACAGAGAGAGACACAGAGAGAGGGAACACAAGCAGCGGGAGTGGGAGAGAAAGAAGGAGAAGCAGGATTCCTGCAGAGCAGGGAGCCCAATGCAGGGCTCGATCCCAGGACCCTGGGATCATGACCCGAGCTGAAGGCAGACACTTAATGACTGAACCACCCAGGTGCCCCTAGTTCTCCATCTTGATTATAGTATTTTTTATTTTAGCCTGACTAGTTTTTATTTTTTTTATCTCTGAAGTAAGGGATTCTCTAGTGTCTTGTATGCTTTTCTCAATCTCAGTTATTATTCTTTTTTTTATTTTTTTTAATTTTATTATGTTATGTTAGTCACCATACATTACATCATTAGTTTTTGATGTAGTGATCCACGATCCATTGTTTTTGTATAACACCCAGTGCTCCATGCAGTACGTGCCCTCCTTAATACCCATCACCGGGCTAACCAATGCCCCCTCCCCCCTCCCCTCTAAAACCCTGTTTGTTTCTCAGGTCCATAGTCTCTCATGGTTCATCTCTCCCTCCAATTCCCACCCCCCATTTTTCCCTTCCTGCTCCTAATGTCCTCCATGTTATTCCTTATGTTCCACAAATAAGTGAAACCATATGATAATTGATTTTCTCTGCTTGACTTATTTCACTTAGCATAATCTCCTCCAGTCCCATCCATGTTAATGTAAAAGTTGGGTATTCATCTTTTCTGATGGCTGAGTAATATTCCATTGTATATATGGACCACATCTTCTTTATCCATTCATCTGTTGAAGGGCATCTTGGCTCTTTCCACAGTTTGGCTATTGTGGACATTGCTGCTATGAACATTGGGGTGCATATGACCCTTCTTTTCACTACATCTGTGTCTTTGGGGTAAATACCCAGGAGTGCAATTGCTGGGTCATAGGGTAGCTCTATTTTTAAATTTTTGAGGAACCTCCACACTGTTTTCCAAAGTGGCTGCACCAACTTGCATTCCCACCAACAGTGTAAGAGGGTTCCCCTTTCTCCACAACCTCTCCAACATTTGTTGTTTCTTTCCCTGTCCATTTTTGCCATTCTAACTCTCAGTTATTATTCTTATGATTGTCATTTTAAAATATGGTTCAAGTATTTTAATTATATGTGTTTTTATAAAATCCCTGGCTATGACTTCTTCCTGTTCTTTCTTTTTGGGTGAATTCCTCCATCTTGTCATTTTGTCTTAGGTCACTGTTGTGTGTGTGTGTGTGTGTGCGTGCGTGTGTGTGTGTGTGTGTGTGTTTTAGGAAAGCCTGCTATATTCCTGCTCCTGACAGTAAAGTCTATATTAAGAAGAGGTCTTATACTCTCTTGGGTCTGGTGCTTCAGTAAGCATTTCAGAGTGTGCACCTCTCTCTGTGGTCAGGGCTCCCTCTGCTCCACAGTGCCAGCAAATCTTTTCTCCCCCAAATCAACTCTCTGCAGCTCCTACCTTCCACGATGTGGCTGTTTTTCTCCCTCTAGATGTACAGTTTTTTCTCTTAGTTCTCTGATCAATTTCTTCAGTGTTCAGAATGATTTGATATTTATCTGGCTGTGTTTGAGGGATGAGGGCAGCATAGGGTCCTTCCACTACTCTGCCATCTTAACTCTATAGGTATACTTTTAAGCAGTTTCCAAGATCTTTGGGAACCTGCAACTTTAAAATTTTGCTAGGTTAAATGATAAATTGAGTTAAATTAATTGAACATCTAAGTCTTTTCCAAATGTGATAAAATAACAAAACACTGATTACTAAACATAGATTTGTCTATTTTTATCTTATTATTACAGAAAAAACACTAAAGATAAATTTGGGTCTGTTACTAAACATGTTTTATTTAAAGATTGCACTATAGAAAATACATGTTTCTAAAAATTATAATATATATTCATAAAGTTGCTGATCTAAAAATTTTCTGGTGAAACAGTTCACAATTACTATGTAGTTTTTACTAGAAATTAAGGCTTCAAAACACTACAAATTCTAACAAATGTAATTAAGACTACCAAAATAATAAGGAAAACAACTATGTATGCAAAGAAAATGAGATCATTATTTTTGGTAAAAATGTTATAAAGGATGGGAATACATTTTTGTTAAAGAAAAAAAAAGTAATTTTTTCCTAAAATAAGACTGGTTATCTAAAGAGGAAAACCTTAGGACAAAATCTAAAAGTAAATTAAAAAAAAAAAAGTTGTAAAAAAGAATCTTTAAAACATTTTATATGTGGTCAGGACTAAGATTAAAAGGAATGAATACATTGGTCCAAGATTAAACTTTGTTTTTTCTCTGTTAAAATATAACAAATTTTCTTAGATTGTTGGTCTACTTTAAAAATATATAAACAGATATTTTTTTTCTCTTTATCTGCCTCAAAAAAACCAGTTTCTATGTTTTATCTTTATCAGATCTTCAATTACTTAAAAAATTAAATCTTCTTAATATTAAAAGAGCTTAATCTTGCTCACAACTATGTAACCTTCTATAGAATCTCTAACTGCCATCTTAGTTAAATAGATAATTAAGTATTAAATTTTTTTAAAGATTTTATTTATTTATTTGAGAGAGAGAATGAGACAGAGAGAGAGAGCATGAGAGGGGGGAGGGTGAGAGGGAGAAGCAGACTCCCTATTGAGCAGGGAGCCCAATGCGGGACTCAATCCCGGGCCTCCAGGATCATGACCTGAGCCGAAGGCAGTTGCCCAACCAACTGAGCCACCCAGGTGCCCTAAGTATTAAATTTTATAGTGATCTGTAATCCTACTTAGACATGTGCTTTAAAACCTTCTGAAGATTTACTACATCAAAAACTAATGATGTAATGTATGGTGATTAACATATCATAATAAAATAAAATTAGAAAAAGATCAGGAAAAAAGAAACACGATCAAACTCAAAAAAAAAAAAAAAAAAAAAACCTTCTGAAGATTTTAACAAAGTTCCCCAAAATTCAAATTCTAAATAAAGTATTTTTGACTAATTAGATTTATTCATTTGGTATGTTAAATAGCATGGGAACCATTATCAATGAAGTGATGATAAACTTTCTTTGGTTATATTATATGGGTAAGAGCTATAACAGTTTATAAATTCCTAAAGTTTTAACATGTTGTTGTATAATGTAATCACTTGTAATTATTTTTTAAAAGATTTTAATTATTTGAGAAAGAGGGAGCACAGAAGTTGGGGGAGTTGCAGAGGGAGAGGGACAAGCAGACTCTCCACCAAGCAGGGAGCCCAGCAAGGGGTTGGATCCCAGGACCCTGAGATCACGACTTGAGCCGAAGTCATATGCTTAAACAACTGAGCCACACAGGCACCCCCACTCGTAATTCAAATTATTAAAATGTTATGTGTCATACAAATAACCAAATTTCCTTGTCAACTACATTATAATATACTCTGACCAGATCTTTAACTATGGCCATTTTGAGTCTTGTCATTTACAGTTATTGCTTTGATGCTCTTACAAAATGTGTTTCATCTTCAAAAACTCATGAAAAGGACTTTTGATGAACCCTTAGGATCATGAAACTAAACTGAGTATGAATCTCTGGAACTAATAAAAGAAAAACACTACATTCAAACAAAACAAAAATTAGTAGCAAAAGACTAAATAAATTTTTAAAAAGGTAATTATAGTTTTATGACTCATGTTTAAAATATTACTAGTTCTCTAATGTTTGTTCTTACAGGTTTTTTTTTTTTTTTTGCTCTTAAACTATCTTTAACTTACAAATTCTATTTATCAACAAATATAACAAATTTGTCTTTCTCTCCCTGCCCGATGACTCCATAATTTAAAAACTCTCAGTAAGTAATCTTATATTCATGGTGATTAGGGTTATTTCATAATTTCAATAAGAAACTCTTTTGCTTATAACAGGACACCATTATAGAAATATTGGTCATATTACCAATGCTTTGACTAGAATGTCATATTTGAGAGGGACATGTATAGACTCAGATGTGACCAGATAGCTTTAAGGAACTAAGACTGACTTCATGGTGCAAATAAAGCCCCCTTTAAAAATCAGCCTGGTATCTTGCTTACAGAATTCCCAAGAACCTTATCAAATGAGCAAAGAAGGTCACTTCCTGGCAGGCTCAGGAACCTCAAGATACTTTGGGGACCTCAAAAAGAGGGGGAGTAAACCAAATCTACAGATATTATAGGCAAACCTGATCAGAAAGAGACTATTAAAAGCACAATCTAAAATTCCTTATAAAAAGTTCCAACAGAGCAGATTTAAAAGACTCTAGGGGTGCCTGTGTGGCTCAGTCAAATGAGTGTTCAACTCTTGATTTCTGCTCAGGTCGTGATTTCACAGTTGTGAGACTGAGCCCCACATTGGGCTCTGCACTCAGCAGGGAGTCTTCTTGAGATTCTCTCCCTCCCCCTGCTCTCTCTTTCTCTCTAAAATAAATATTTAAAAAACCCCAGATGGGTAATCACTATTTTTGCTGCACTTCTGTAAATAATTAGGCCATGTTTGTTAAAACTGGGTTTTATGAATAATTAGTCTTAATTTAGCTCTTTGGAAATGAGGGTGATTTTAGAGAAAAAAAATGTTTCAGTAGCACACCTTTGTGGATGTTAGATTCAAGTTTTAATTAATTGTCTTTGAGTGCTTGTTGTTTGCCTATAAAACTGGGCTGGATCCTGAATTTTTCTGGTTTCCTAGAATATCTAGCTATGACTCTCCAAACTGAGGTTTACAGTTTTCTCCAATTATTTTGACTTGGTATCGCTTAATGAGGAAATCTTAATTCATAATTATACCACAAGACAGGTAAAAGTTAATATCTGTAGGGGCACCTGGGTGGCTCAGTTGGTTGGGCGTTTGCCTTCAGCTCAGGTCATGATCCCGGGGTCCTGGGATCAAGCCCCATGTCGGGCTCTCTGCTCAGCGGGAAGCCTGCTTCTCCCTCTCCCACTCCCCCTGCTTGTGTTCCCTCTCTCGCTGTCTCTCTCTGTCAAATAAATAAATAAAATCTTTAAAAAAAAAGTTAATATCTGTAAACTTTACAATCAAGCAAATCGCTCCACTCTTTTGGAAAAGCCAAGGTCAGTTCCAATAAAGTCCAAAACAAAGTAAGAAATGTCCTGCCTGATTTTACCTGGACTCCCCTTCCTTTGCCCACTGGTGGCAATCCTGCTTTTGCTGCTTTTTGGTCTTTGTATTCTTAAGCGCTTTTGATAAGCTTTGTATCAAAAGACTAGAGGCAGTTAAGCTACAGATGGTAAATACTCAAGGGTATAAACAATTGGGGTTATATCCTATGACAACCAAACTTACCTGGCTCAAGGTAGCCAGGAAACAATTTCGCTCCTCTACTCTAGGATATATGCTGTCCAATGTCAGCAGGAAGAAGTTAAAGACAGACTTCCACCCACCAACAACCCTCAAGAATGAGGAGTAAATAGTCAGAGAAGAGATTTTGTCACCAGGGATTCAATAACAAAGCACAATAACCCAGTTTTCTAGTCCTGCTTACAGGAGCATCTTGCCACCATAAACTATAAACTAAGTCTGGGAGACAGAAGCCACAAGCTCCAAACAGGCCCCCATGACCTAGTTTTCAACTGGTTTGATCCAGTGCAGATAGCATGCTAACTCTCCAGATGACCTCAAGATCATTACCATCTAATTATAATAAGAAAAAAACATACCTACCAAAGTTATGATGGATCTGACTGTGCCATTTAAAGGAAGAGAAGAGGTGGCAGTCTGATTCTGAGAAGCCTCTGTTTCCTTCCTCCCAAAAGCCTGATATGAACTTGCTTACCAAAACCTTAATTACCTGAATCCCATAAAACCCTGACCATGGACCTAATTGGAGTGAAAGTGCCTTTAGAGCATGAGATCTCCTTCCTCATTTTCTGGCCATTGAATAAATTACCTGGTTACTATCAAATACTGTCTTGTTATTTGGCTATTTGGTGAATGGTATTGCATAGGGAAAGAACCTACCACTTTGGTAACAATAGATTCACAGGCAGTTGCAAAAAGAATAAAGAGAGGTCCTTGATACTTTTCACCTAGTTTCCCCGATGGTTACATCTTATGTAACTATTATAACAACACCAGGAATTTTACATTGCTACAACATGTGTGTGTATAGTTCTATGCTATTTTGTCTCATGTTTACATTCATGTAACTACCACCAAAATCAAAATATGGAACTATACCATCATCACAAATATATCTCTCATTTTATCCCCTTATAGTTACATGCACACCTTTTCTTCAAAGTCTCCTTAACAACTGTTGACCACTAGTGTATTCTCTAACACCATAATTTTGTCATTTTGAGAATGTTACATGCATGTAAACAGTGTGTGACCTTTTCAGATTGATCTTTTTTTTTCCCACTCAGCATAATAACTTTTGAGATTCATCAAAGTTGTTCCCTGTATCAATCATTGGTTCTTTATTTCCAAGTAGTATAAGATGGTATGAAAATACCATTATTTATCCTTTGTGGAACACTTTTTTTTTCAATGTAAAACAAATATGAATAAACCTAAAGAGAAAAATAATGTACAAATTTTTATGTTAATATAAATTTTTCATTTCTTTGGGATATAAGAAAGGAATGTGGCTGCTGAGTTATATCATAAATGTAGGTTGTTTTTTTTTAAGGGACATTGCCACATTATTTTCTAATGTGGCTATTTCACTTACATTCCCTCCAGCAATATATGAGAGAGTTTCCCTGCATCCACCCCAGCATTTGCTATTGTCACAACGAGATATTTTACTTTTCTAATAGATACGATGTGATATCTCATTGTACTATCAATTTGTATTTCCATTACAGTTAATAAACATGAACATCTTTTCATCTGTGTATTTCTGTGGCTCATCAGATATTTTGCCATTTTCTAATTAGATTGTTTTTTCTTCTTTTTTTTCTTTTAACTGCTGAGTTGTAGAATATTTTAGATAGTCTAGCTATAGTTCCTTGTCCAATATGTGGATTGCACATACTTTCTCCCACTCTGTAATGTGTATTTTCATCACTAAACAGAGTCCTTTTTAGGGTAAACATATTTTTTTGTATTCTTTTTTTATTGAAGTATAATTAACATACAATGTTATATTAGTTTCAGGTGTACAAAATATTGAATCAACAATTGTATATATTACTCAGTGCTCGCCAAAATAAGTGTAGTCACCAACTGTCACCAAACAGTGTTATTACAATATTATTGACTGCATTCCATATGCTGTACTTTTAATGTCTGTGAATTATTTATTTTATAACTGAAATTATGTACCTCTTAATCCCCTTTATCGATTTTACCCATCCTTCCACCCACCTCCTCTCTAAAACCCACTAGTTTGTTCTCTGCATTTAAGAGTGTGCTTTTTTGTTTGCTTGTTTATTCATTTGTTTTGTTTTATAGATTCCACATATAAGTGAAATCATATGGCATTTTTCTTTCTCTGATTTATTTCACTTAGCATAAAACAAAAACACTAATTTGAAAAGATGTACACTCCCCTATGTTTATTGCAACTATATTTACAATAGTCAAAATATGGAAGCCACCCTAATGTCCATCCATAGATGAATGGATAAAGAAGATGCCATACACACACACACACACACACACACACACACACACACACACATATTTGTTGAAAATATTATCTTCATACAGCATTAATTAAGGAAATTGTCTACCAGACTTTAAGCAGCAGAATGAGGTAAACCTGGTGTATTGACTTCCACCATGCCTCCCAGCATCCTGGATTCAATCAGCTAAACAAATATTATTAACCATCAGGATCCAGCTTAGTATGTGAGGCAGCTTTATTTCCTTACTGGCCATATCATTTGGTTAAAAGAATTAAATGAGGAACTGAAAGCTGTATTAAAAATTGAATAGATACCACCTAGGTCTGCCAGTATGAAGTCAATGGCAATTATACCAGCCATAGCAACCTTGGCCAATAAGTTGAGGTTGACCTGAATGTTTTCTAAAATTGAGATTGTGTTATTGATGGTTTCAGCTTAAGGCAGGGGCAAATTAGGAAACAATTTTTTTTTTTTCTAATTAGTTTATTTAATTGTAGGGATAACTGCCTGTAGGGTATATACAAAATATGGGTCTGTTAGCTTTCTGGGAACCTTTCCTGTCTAATTAAGGTTATACTCATTTTGAAAAGATCTCTACAATTATATGAGATTTATGTAATCTACTGGTGGTGTGTCATTAAACATATGAAGGCTTCTCATGACCACCCCTAAAGAGCAAATAACTGTTTTTTCTTAGAATGGAAAAACATGTTTTATTCATCTGTAAATCTTAGCTCAAAAGCTAAGAATTTCAAACATGAAAAGATGAATGTCTTTTAAGCTTTTCTTTTGACTAGTAAAATGAAATCATTCAGGATAAATGACAGCCAAAGTTTATTAAGAAGAAACTAACTCTGATATTTCAAAATTGAGTCCAGGTAGATCTCACAATTTACATTGTATGGTTACAGTGTTAGTTTTTATTATATTTTATTGTATCTATACAAAACTCCCAAGCCACTACATCAACAATCAAATAACTGTTTTTAAAAACAAGGGAGGGTAATATTTGATTTCCACAAAAGTAGTACAGGGGTGTATGCAAACACCTTAAACAGAAAGTGTTTGCAATGATTGAGGTCTCCAAATGGAAACTATATAAACAAGGGTCCAGGTTAATAGTCCCTCTATCATCTCTTAGCTAGTGGTAGGTCTTATATTCCTCAACTAAATTCAGATAATTGATTTTAGTCTTTTTTTTTTTTCCTAGTCCTTGTTTTTAGTGAGAACTGACTGCAATCAGTTCAACATTATTTGTCCATGTCACAAGTCACATGGCATTCACCTACCCCATGCAAAGAATGAGTGACAGCCAAGGGAATAATAAATCCCTGATAGACCTTTTGAATGGTTTATTAAAGGCTCAGCTAAGGCAACAGCTTTTGGATGACATCCTGGTAAAGTTGAGGAGATGGCTCACCCAATGCACTTTGTGCATTGAAAAGATGACTGACATGATTCTGTGGCCAAATACTAAAAACACATTAACCTGGGAACCAAATGTAGATAAAGGATTGGCCTTTCTTACCATCACTCCTGTTCACTCACTTCTAGAAATTGTGTTTCTAGTTCCTGCAACCCTATAGCTCTACTGGTTGGGAGCTCTTGGCTCCCAGAGAGTCAATGCTTCCTTCATGGCAGTAACTATTCCACTGCACTTAATGACCTCCTCTTGCTTTGAGCTTATCAATTCAGTGAACCATCAAGTGAAGAAACAAGTTTGCATTTAATTAAGGACAATACACTTTGATTATTATGAGTAGATAAGATTGCTGCTATATGATGGAAATGGGGATCAATATTTAAGAAATTTGATGGATTCACTGGAACATCTTTTCGTGCTCCCATGAGTAGGGTTCACAATACAACTAGGAAAGCTTGCCCTAGGGTCTCTGTCTTGGGGAATCTAAACTAAGACAAATAAGCAAAATTATATAGTCAATTAATATTCTTTTGTCTTCCCTAACAGCTCCCTTTATGTAACCTTCATCCACTATTTGATATCCTATCCTATACATCCCCCTCCTCTATAGAGTCAGGTGCCTACATGCTGTATATTGGCTTATTGATATTGATACTTACACATGTTTCTTCTGCATTATAAGACCTAAAGTTATTCCATTTTGTCTCTACCCTATTGATTCCTTCTCATGACCTTCACTGTGGATACTTGTTGATCTAACATATTTTGCCTTACTTGATCTCTTCTTATATTGATATCAATAGACTAACTGGCTGTGATTCTCTTGGGAACAAGATACATTACTTATTAATCTTTATATGTCTTATATCTCATACCATAGTAAATATGTAATACATGTGAAATGAACTAAACTTTTGAAGAGAAAATAAATTATTGCTTATGATTTTTTTTATCAGTTGAGGGGTCTTATTTTAAAGAAGTAATATGAGCATTAAATCACTTTTATTTTTCTTTTCAGATTGCTTTGGGCAATATAGACATTTTAACAATATTTGTTCCTCTAATTCATGAGCATGGAATGTCTTTACATTTCTTTGTGTCATTTTTAACTTCTTTCATCAGTGTTTTATAGTTTTCAGAGTACAGGTCTTTTGCCTTTTTGGTTATATTTATTCCTAGGCATCTTATAATTTGGGGGGCAATTTTAAAAGGGATTAATTCCTTGATTTCTCATTCTGCTGCTTCATTATTGGTGTATACAAATTCAACAGATTTCTGTACATTGATTTTGTATCCTGAAAATTTACTGAATTTGTGCATCAGTTCTAAACATTTCTTGGTGGAGTCTTTTGGGTTTTCTACAAAGAGTATCATAGCCTCTGTGAATAGTGGAAGTTTGACTTCATCCTTGTTGATTTGGATGTCTTTTATTTATTTTTCTTGTCTGATTGCTGAGGCTAGGTCTTCCAGTAGTATTTTAAATAACAGTGGTGAGAGTGGGACATCTCTGTCTTGTTCCTGACCATGGTGGAAAAGTTCTCAGTTTTTGCCTATTGAGGATAATATTAGCTGTGTATTTTTCGTATATGGCCTTTATGATGTTGAGGTACATTCCCTCTTTCTGTACTTTGTTGTAGATTTTTATCATGAATGGATGTTGCACTTTGTTTAATGCTTTTTTTCTGCATCTTTTGAAAGGATCATATGGTTTTTATCCATTTTTTTATTAAGTTGATGATTTGAGAATATTGAACCACCCTCGCATCCCAGGAATAAATCCCACTTGATTGTGGTGAGTGACATTTTAATGTACTGTTGGATTCAATTTGCTAGTATTTTGTTGAGAATTTTTACATTCATATTCTTTAGAGATATTGGCCTATAATTCTCTTTTTTAGTGGAATCTTTGTCTGGTTTTGGAATCAGGGTAACACAGGCTTCATAGAATGTGTTTGGAAGTTTTCCTTCCATATTCATTTTTTGGAATAGTTGGAAAGAATAGGTATTATCTCTTCTTTCGATGTTTAGTAAAATTCTCCTGTGAAGCCATCTGGCCCATTAATTCTGTTTTTTTGGGAGATTTTTGATTACTTATTCAGTGTCTTTGCTGATTATCAGTCTATTCAAGTTTTCTATTTCTTGCTATTTTAGTTTTGGTAGTTCATATATTTCTAGATTTGTCAATTTCTTCTAGGTTGCCCAATTTTTTGGCAAAAATTTTTTTATAATGTTCTCTTATAATTTTTGTATTTCTTTGGTGTTGCTTCTTATTTCTCCTCTCTCATTTGTGATTCTCCTTTCTTTTTGATAAGTCTGGCTAGGGGTTTATCTATTTTATTATTTTTTTCAAAGAACGAGCTCCTGGTTTCATTGATCTGTTCTACTGGGTTTTAAGTTTGTTTCTTTCCATATCATTTATTTCTCCTCTAATTTTTATCATTTCCCTTCTTCTACTGGCCTTAAGACTTCATTTGTTGTTCTTTTTCTATCTCCATTAGGTGTAAGGTTAGGCTGCTTATTTGTGATTTTTCTTGCTTCTTGAAGTAGGTCTGTATTGGTATATACTTCCTTCTTATGATCACTTCAGCTGTATCCCAAAGGTTTTGGACCATCCTGTTTTCATTTTCTTTTGTTTCCATGTATTTTTTTTAAATTTTTTTCTTTGATTTCCTGGTTGACCCATTCATTCTTTACTAGATATTGTTTATCATCTATATATTTGTAGCCTTTACAATTTTTTTCTTGTGGTTGACTTCTAGTTTCATAGCATTGTGTTCAGAATATATGCATTGGATGATCTCAATCTTCTTATACTTATTAAGGCCTGATTTGTGACTTAATATGCGATTTATTCTGGAGAATGTCCCATATGCACTTGAAAAGAATGTTTAATCTGCTGCTCTAAGATGAAATGTTCTGAATATATCTGTTATTCCATCTTGTCCAGTGTGTTGTTCAAAGCCATTGTTTCCTTGTTGGATTTCTGCTTAGATTATCTGTCCATTGATGTAAGTAGGGTGTTAAAGTCCCCTACTCTTATTCTATTATTTTTTTTAATTTATTTTTTATTATGTTATGTTAATCATCATACATTACATCATTAGTTTTTGATGTAGTGTTCCATGATTCATTGTTTGTGTATAACACCCAGTGCTCCATGCAGTATGTGCCCTCTTTAATACCCATCACCAGGCTAACCCATCTCCCCACTCCCTCCCCTCTAGAACCCTCAGTTTGTTTCTCAGAGTCCTTAGTCTCTCATGGTTTGTCTCCCCCTTCGAATTCCCCCCCTTCATTTTTCCCTTCCTGTTATCTTCTATAAACAATGGAATATTATGCAGCCATCAAAAGGAATGAAATCTTGCCATTTGCAATGACATGGATGGAACTGGAGGGTATTATGCTGAGCGAAATAAGTCAATCAGAGAAAGACATGTATCATATGACCTCACTGATATGAGGAATTCTTAATCTCAGGAAACAAACTGAGGGTTGCTAGAGTGGTGGGGGATGGGAGGGATGGGGTGGCTGGGTGATAGACATTGGGAAGGGTATGTGCTGTGGTGAGTGCTGTGAATTGTGTAAGACTGTTGAATCACAGACCTGTACCTCTGAAACAAATAATACATATACGTTAATAAAGAAGAAGGAGAAGAAGAAGAAGAAGAAGAAGAAGAAGAAGAAGAAGAAGAAGAAG